>NW_010198562.1:532-9075 GCF_000695765.1 Mesitornis unicolor | reverse complement strand
AGGGGGGTTGGACTGGATGAGCATTCGAGGTACCTTCCAGCTCCTAAGATTCTGTGTGATTCTGTGATATACTATATACATTGAGACTAATAAAACCAACTAAAAACTTAAGGTTTAGCTCCAATCACAACTTGGAAAAATATTCTGCGATCTAAAAAGAAGGTCTTGGAACAGTATTCATACACTTGGATGCTGCTTAGGGGTATCTTCCCCTTAGATCACCGAAAAGATACATAAAAATATGGTATTTTGAGTTGATTTCAAACATATGTTTCTCCTATTGTTGCTGTGAGGTTTTCAAAATATCAGAACATCTGAATGTAGCCCCTATTTTACAATGTTTTAAATACCCCTCCATATTAATGAACAAGCAGAAGTAATTTTTCTTTTCAGCATACTCACTTCATCACTATTCCACCTATTTGATACTACTGGGCGGAGGCGTTTGACACACACGACTTCTCTCATGTCCTCATAGGATGGATCATTTGGCACCATGTCATAATATGGCAACTGATACTCTTCAACAATACCTGGAGAAAATTGTGAAAAATCAAGAACCATTAAAAAAAATCCTACATGTCTAGTCTGAGATTTCCTTAGCCAGGAGCAAACGTTAACTCCATTTTGTGCCAAAGCAAACCCACCACAATGTTACACTGTGATAAAAATCCAAAAATTTCACTGTAACAATCAAACTTTTACCAGAAAAGCGCCAATATTAGGAATATTAAGTTTAGTAGCTACAATAATTCCTTGCAGTCCCTTTGACTTTGATATCAAATGTAGAATTTGACATAATCTAATCCACCACATGCTAGAGAGACAGGGGGAGAAAGCATAAGGTGGAAGAAGATAATGCAGGTAAAGATCTGTAAGGTCACAAAAGAAGAGGGAAAGAAAAACGAAGGATGAGTCACAAAAATATGTGTAAGGAGAAAACTGAATTGACACCAGAAATGCAAGAAGGAATAACAAAAGAATAATATTTTATCAATTACATTTTTAAAGCTTTATTAACAGCACAGAGGTGAAATACATCTGCATCCCACTATTTCTCCCAGACCAGGTACTCTGCTTTGTAAGCAAGGAAAAAAACCTTGAGATGCTTACTTGTAACAATCAAAAAGGTTTCGTTCAGTGATTTTCAAGCTGCAATCTGAACAGTGTATTACTACTGCTTTTAAAGAGTGCAAGCCTGTTGATATGGCAGGCTCGTTATATTTTTTCCTGGAAGAGTACCATTAAAGGGAGAAAAGGATCTGGTAGATTTTATACAGAATATTTAAAAGTTTACCTCCTGTGACACAGCGCCGAGCCATTTCCCAAATGATCAGCCCAAAACTGTAGATGTCAGCCATGATGTATGGTTGGAAATGGTTTTTATTCAGGCTTTCATCTAGGACCTCTGGAGCCATGTAGCGTTTTGTTCCCACTCTAGTATTCAAGGGAACATCAACTTCGTTTGTGTCACTGCATGAAAATATTAGGAAGTTAGCGAACTGCAGACTGTTACAAGACATGGTATGAAATCCTGTAGGATGCAATTACTACACTGCAAAGCTCCCATTTACAAATCAAATTCTTTATTTTATTTCCCTCTCATTACTACACTTAGAAAATACACTGTAGCTCCCTGAAAAAAATTACCTAGAAAAAGGATAGTATGAAGTGGATGTTTACTGCTTCTTTTGCAAGACACAGAAAACATATGAAGGGGAAACATAACCCCTACTTTCAAAAAGGGAAAAAGGGAAGACCCAGGGAACTACAAGCCCATCAGTCTCACCTCTATGCCCAGCAATATCATGGAGCATATCCTCCTGGAACCTATGCTAAGGCACATGCTATATAATTAAGGAGGTGACTGGTGACAGTCAACATGGCTTCACTATGGGCAAATCACGTCTGTCAAATTTGGTGGCCTTCTAGGACAACGTGACAGCATTGGTGGATAAGGGAAGAGGAAATTAGATCATCTACCTGGACTTGTGGAAAGCATTTGACACTGTCTTGCACAACATCCTTGTCTCTAAATTGGAGAGACATGGATTTGACAGATGGACCACTTGGTGGATAAGGAGTTGGCTGGAGGGTTGCACTCAAAGAGTTGCAGTCAATGGCTTGACATCCAAGTGGAGACCAGTGATGAGTGGCATTCTTCAAGGGTCAGTACTGGAACCAGCACTGTTTAACACCGTTGTTAGTAACACGGACAGCGGGATCAAGTGCACCCTCAGCAAGTTTGGTGATGACACCAAGCTGTGTAGCATGGTCGACACGCTGGAGGGAAGGGATGCCACCTAGAGCATCCCTTGACAGGCTTGAGGATGGGCCTGTGCAAAAAGCATGAAGTTCAACAAGGTTCTGCACCTGGGTCAGGGCAATCCCAAGGACAAATACAGATTGGGCAAGAAACGGATTGAGAACAGCCCTGAGGAGAAGGACTTGGGATGTTGGTTGATGAAAAGCTAAACATGAGCCAGCAATGTGCACTTGCAGCCCAGAAAGCCAACTGTATCCTGGGCTGCATCAAAAGAAGCGTGGTCAGTCTGTTGAAGGAGGTGATTCTCTCCCTCTACTCTGCTTTTGTGAGACCCCCAGCTAGAGTAGTGCATCCAGAGGAGGGCCACAAAGCTGATCAAAGGGCTGGAGCACCTCTCCTGTGAGGCCAGACAGAGAGCTGGGGTTATTCAGCCTGAAGAGAAGGCTCTGGGGAGACCTTATAGCAGCCCTTCAGTACCTGAAGGGGGCCTACAGGAAAGCTGGAGAGGGACTTTTACACGAGTACGTAGTTGGAGATGGGGGGTAATGGTTTTAGACTGAGAGTAGATTTAGATTAAAGTAAGAAATTCTTTACCATGAGGGTGGTGAGACACTGGCACAGGTTGCCCAGGGAAGTTGTGGATGCCCCCTCCCTGGAAGTGTTCAAGGCCAGGTTGGACAAGGCTTTGGGCAACCTGGGCTGGTGGGAGGTGTCACTGCCCATGGCAGGGGTTGGACTGGATGAGCTTTAAGGTGCCTTCTGACCCAAGCCATTCTATGACAAATGACAGCCATTACAATGCAAGGCCAGTTTTGAATAATGAATGAAGTCTCCTCTTCCTTTCCTCTACAAAACTACTTCTATTTTCCACAAAAAGAATCTTTTCATTATTCTGTTAACAACCTATTTTCATCTCAATGCTTACCAGCATTCAAAGGAAAAAGAGCATTTTACTCTCAGAACTGAAAAATACTGAAAACATGTAACCAAATGACCTCATCTTCCTTTTAAATTGGAAATCTGGCTCATTAAAAAATAATTATATAAAAGTTTTCCCACTAGAGGATTTTTTTCATCTACCTGTTAAACTTGACTGCAAGACCCAAGTCAGCAATGCAGCAGGTTCCATTTTTCTTTATCAAGATATTTTTACTCTTCAGGTCCCTGTGTGCAATAGCAGGCTTGCCTTGTGTTCCATAAATTTCTGTGTGTAGATGGCACAGACCACATGCAGCAGAATACGCCAGTTTGAGGAGTGCTCTGTTGTCTAGCGTAGTGCATTTCAGAAAATCATACAACGATCCATTTTCATGGTAATCTGTAATCAGGTAAAGCTGTGTCCAGGAGCCAGTGCCTTTAATATCTGCAGCTATGAAACCTATGAAATATATAAACAAAGTTAGGTGAAAACAAATTGTAATTTTTTAATGCAACAGATTTAGTACGAATTCCTAAAGCTATATTGTCTTGGATTGTATCAAAAGATACCCCTTCCTCTTATGAAAACTAATAATGTAAAGGTCAGATTTCAACTACACTTGAGGTTACCATTCCAGTCTTCCAGCAAAGAGATTACAGACACGTTTCCAACCAAGAGCAGCAAGATTCTACCCTTGTAACAATATTTTATTAGCATACATTAAGAGACACCCATCTGGTTAGTCCATGGAAGCCACCATATGCCCTTCAAGCCACCCACTGAGAACTCTTCCTCCTTCACCCTCACACAAGCCCTCCAGCAGCCACAGCACTGCTTTTCCTTACCGAGGATGTTTTCATGACGCATGAGAACAGTCTGGTAAATCTCTGTTTCTCGGAACCAACTGGCTTCTTCCGTGGTGAAAAACACTTTCACTGCAACTTTTTCACCTCTCCATTTGCCCATCCACACTTCACCGTATCGTCCTTTCCCAACTTGCCTCACCATCTGAATTTGTTTGGCAATAGTGCGCTGAACCTAGGGAAGGAAAAAAAAAGTAAGAAAAAAAAAATTTAAAAAAAAAAAAGAGAGGAAGCTGGAGAAGGGAAACCCAGCAATTTACCAAAAGCACCTGGACAAGCTGCTTCTCAATCTTGGAATGTTTTGAATTTTGTACCTATTGTAAAATTTGATATTATTTTCAAACTCACTATTGCTGCTTCCAAGGAAGAATTGTATAAAAAAACCCAAAAGATTAGATCAGTCTACCTTCTTATTTAAGTCAGTTATTTAAGTTTCTATTTAATAAATAAATAGTCATTTGCTTCACTGGGTAATTTTTATGCAAGTATTATATAGGATGATGAATAAGAAATGATGAATAGCTATCAGCCAATAAAAAGCAAATCTCTCTTATCAGACAGTGGACACTAAGAAAAAAAATCATTGAGTTTGCTCAATTCGTATTTGTATTATCAATTCATTGCATTTTTATCTTAACATCTGTGGACTCGATTTTTTTAAGTCAGTTATTTAAGTTTCTATTTAATAAATAAATAGTCATTTGCTTCACTGGGTAATTTTTATGCAAGTATTATATAGGATGATGAATAAGAAATGATGAATAGCTATCAGCCAATAAAAAGCAAATCTCTCTTATTAGACAGTGGACACTAAGAAAAAAAATCTTTGAGTTTGCTCAATTCAATATTTGTATTATCAGTTCATTGCAATTTTATCTTAATGTCTGTGGGCTCGATTTTTCTTTAAATTTTGCTGACGTCAACATATTTCCTAGCATATAATCTAATTTTGCAGTTCATTTTAGTTAATTACGTGAAGATGGGCTTTCATACATGCTTAGTTTGTACTGTTCAGTAGAAGTTCAGTGAAGAAAAGTCTTAGTTTATGGTTTACCAACAACGGTAGTCCTGATCCACTCCCAGAACTCTGTGACTGGTCAATAAGGTCTTTCAATGACTCCCCAGCTGGAATAAATGCTTCATCTTGTTCCAGGTCACGATTATAACAGTGCCTTTTTGCCATTGACTTACAGTAATGTCTGCAAAAGCAACAGGAGAAGTGAAGCTAAACTCCAAAACACTTTTCAAAATATGCAGTAAACTGAGCTAGGAAAAAAAGCTATTTAATTGTACAAGTTTTCTTAAAAGGGGGAGAAAGCCCCAGATTTTACTGTAACTTTTTTTTTTTAAAATGTAACTTACATAGTTTTTTATTATTAAGAAGCTGTTGTAATGCATGTAGAGGCACATCAGCTTATTATGAGTCAAGTGGAAAACCAGCATTTTTAATACTCATCTCATAGCCAGTGTTACTGGCACAACACAGCTGATTTTGGTTTAAACTAACAGACCGAATCTTGAACCATGGCAGATGAGGCTGATACATCCACATTTCTGGTGAAACTGCTAGAACAATGATCCTCTTCAGCGCAGGGCTGGAGCTGACAGGAGCAGGCAGTGTCTTAAACTGCACCTGCATTAACTGCCATAGATCAGCTGGTCACTTATTTTTTGAAACACAGCATAAAAAGTTATAAAACATATCCTTGTTGCTCTAGGTCTGCAAAAGCACTTTACAAAGGTAAAGCTCAGAAGTAGATGGAATTTAACTCTCAAAAGTGACTGAAGATCCAAAACCATCAAAAGAATGAAGATATTCCTTTCTACTGGAAACTGTAGCATGGAAGTTATTCACAGCTTAGAAAACTGTAAACGTTCTGAAGCCAGAGGAAAGGATCAAATTTATTCAAATTCTATACCATGAACATTATATTTTACCTAGCAATGCAAACTACTATCCACAGAAATGTGAAATGAATTTCAACAGCTCCACTTCCAATCTATTTTTGTCAGAAATACATGCCATTAACTGAGCACATTTAGAAAGTAACTGTTCCATTTACACCCGTCTGGTAAATGAAAAATGTTGCAAATAAAGAAAGTGCTTTCCTTACTTGTAACAAAAGCAGCTAAATAAGATGATCATGACAATTATGCAGATTGCCATAGAAATCAACACGGCCATCCAACGAATGCTGCCATCAAAAAGCCCATCTATGTAAAAAGGGAAAAAAGAAAAAAGGAAGTTTTCAAAGTCTATTAATTAAACTTCTATTGTAAACAGTTTATAGAAGTATGATATTTTAATATAATGTGTATATGAATGCGCACAAACTGAAACACACGAGAGTGATCAAGCAGTGTCACAAGTTGCCCAGGGAGGCTGCAGAGTCTCCCTCCTTAGAGATAAAAAACCAACTGGACACGGTCCTGTGTAACCAGCTGCAGGTGGCCCTGCTTGAGCAATAGGGGTGGACTAGATTATCTCTAGAGGTCCTGTCCAACCCTCAACCAGTCTGTGATTCTGTGGCAGTATGTGCAGTCACTTGCAAAATGTCAGAAAGGAGCAATGCAGCTGATGCATACAACATATCACTTCATATGAAATGACACAAAATCATATTATAAAGTTCTAGTATCAACGTAAGTATTTAAGCCAGAAAAGCAGAGGTATTTTCATTTGGATGACAATAAAAACAACAACAAAGGATTTAACTTGAGATTTTGCAGTTGCTGGTTTTGGTTGACTTGTTAGTTTGTTCTTAGAAGAAGGAATGAAGGATTGACAGCAGTGAGACTCTGAGAAGGTACTGAACAACAGTTAAACTAGTATGGTTTGTCTGGCAATGAAAGTGCATGAAAATATCAACTATTTTCACTGGGAACAGCAGAAAGAAGATAATGAATTTACAGTAGATAATGGTTAACAATGTCAGAATACTTATGTTTAAGATACATTCATCATCACAAAAGCACAGCAGAGATTAAGAAAATGATTTTAAAAAGAAAAGAGAACAGGCTGTGGAAACAGAATAAAACCAGATCAAAATATCATATACAGATCAAGATGTGAGTAAGACAATAAAAATACCATAAATGCCTGATGGAGGAAAAGATTAACTGGAAGTGACAGAACGGGAGAGCTGGAAATCAAGTATAGCACAGAACTTCATATCAAAATTACTTGGTAAGGAAAAAACAGAGCTGCGCAATACTGTAATTACATTTTCTCCTTATTTTTATCTGTTGATCAGGAAGAACAGAATGCACACAGCATTTATTAGTAGCAGTGTGAACATCTTGGAGCTGTTTACCTGTACTATCAAGTGGTGGTAACGTTGGTTGTAAATCCTGATTGCAGAAATCAGTCCGACAGCACTCAATTGTTCGACGTAGTTGTGCTTTAGGTGAGTCCTGTTGAAGGAGAATTGAATAAACATTCGGATTTTGAAGTGATCAGCTAGGACAAGGATGGGTGATGCTACTGATACAGCACATGCAAAAATTTAAGCTATTTTATTTAAAAAACAGTTCAAACCTCACCATTTAATGTATGGGACAAGTTCACATTGGCAGACAAGCATTACCTAATCTCTTTGGGTGACTGTTCCGTGTTCACAATTTTTCTTTATTTTTCATGGAACTTTTCTACTTAGTGCACAGAAAGAGATGGTTCCCAGTGAAGCTGCTACTTCACACATGACAAAACTTTTAAGCTCAGTCAAAAGCAGTTAAATGTATGTTAAATAAATACTGCTTTTAAGACAAAAAACCTATATCCTTTCAGAAATTTTTCTCATGCACTCATAATCAAAAGCAAGTTATATTCATGTAATTAACACCACATAACTCTTCTAGGAAGGAAAAAAAAAATTCCACGTCAGACAGAAAAACATACACGTCTGATAAACTGTGTGTACATGCTCATGTAACTACAGGAGCTCTCGTTTAACCTGTGAAGATAACTCCTTATGACTGCTTCTTCAGTCAAATGAACTGAAGAAAACAAGACATTCAAAATTAAAACAATCAAAACATTCTGCATTGAAACATTAACTACTCACATCAACTAGGTTGACTATAAAGTTGTCTCTTCAGCCAAGGAAACAGCTAACAGAAGGAAATGTGGATGTACTCTGTTCATTCTGTCAGAAGCTTACAGATACTCACAGAGAACCCCAATAAGCTAGGACTCTATTCCAATCCTTGCTCAAACACCACTAAGTGTCCTTTCTTTCTGTACTCATCCTTGACTATAAAGTTGTCTCTTCAGCCAAGGAAACAGCTAACAGAAGGAAATGTGGATGTACTCTGTTCATTCTGTCAGAAGCTTACAGATACTCACAGAGAACCCCAATAAGCTAGGACTCTATTCCAATAGAATAGAGTCCTAGCTCAAACACCACTAAGTGTCCTTTCTTTCTCTACTCATCCATGATTGTTCAGTCACATTCTCCTCAGTAGTAAATGGCAACATGCAAAAATTCTGTGATTG
>NW_010198562.1:0-482 GCF_000695765.1 Mesitornis unicolor | reverse complement strand
ACAAAATCTCCACAGAGAATTTAAATTTTAATGATTTTTTTTTTTACCTTGCACTGGAAGTCTGAACCTTCATATTTCATGCAGCCAGAAGCCAGTGTGGGTTCTCCATGTTCATCTTCCTCAATGATAGCAAAGCAATGCCCGTTAGTTCTGGAATAAACATATCAAATGTGCTTTACCAGCATGTCTGTTGTTTAATACACATCGTTAGTTGACCATGAACCCATTAAGAATACTGGAATGGCAGTATCTAGAAAAATTCTTCTTTAACACAGTGGTTATCATACAGTTTGAGAACAAAAGGACCCCCACAATCTTTTCAAATAAGGCACTGTAGGGGAGTTTTCTCTCATATTATGCTGTCTTCTACTTACTCACCCCCGTTCAAGATTGCTCGTATCCAACCACACAGTTGTTCAGAAACAACCAAGGGGGTGGAAGAGCAGAGATCTGACTAAAAAGGCTCACTGACTACAATTTTA
>NW_010198561.1:75528-118317 GCF_000695765.1 Mesitornis unicolor | reverse complement strand
CTGAGGTTTAACCTGGGAGTTGTGCGGAAGTCTGCAGCACCCATGTCCTATGAGGCTTCTCTGACGCGGTAGGGAAGACCTCACCCAAGGAGGCTGTGGGAGAGGATGTGCAGAAATAGCCATGGGCGCCCTTTCCCCCCAACCCAGCCAGCCCTGCCATCACTCCTGTGCCTCCATTCTGGACACGAGCTGACAAAATCCAACAAACTACTGTGAATAAGGGAAAGTGTCAGCGATGGGTGAAGTTTATCGCTGGCAAGCACCACTTGGGCGTGCAGGGTTGCAGGACCCTTGCACGGGTTCAAAACCGTCTCCCATCATGATGGTGTCGAGCGCATACCTGGGGGGGTGGGTCTGGGCAGAAGCCTCTCCTGCTTTATCAAACCACTGCAGGGTGCGAGCCTTAACTGCTCCAAGCGCTCCTTGCTAGCGGGTAGGACATGTAAGGGTGAGCGGTGAACATTTCTGGGAAGTATATTTAATGTTGCAGTGACATTACTGGTGAAGTTAACACAGGTAGGTGAGGCAGAGGATTTCTGGGCAGCCTGGCACAGGGGTGGTACCTTTGCCTCTCTGGCGTCAGAGATCTGCCTTTTGTCTGTATTCAGAATTAATTCACACTTTTTTTTTTCCCCCTGAGCAGGACACCAGCACAGCTAACAGTGCACTAGGTAGGGTAGTGAATGGCGATGAACCCAAAATTCCCCTTTGGTTTCAACAGAAATATCTTCTTTTAAAGGTACGTGACTGTTCAGTGTGGTCAAGCTGATGTCTGCTGTTGCTTCTCCTCTTGACCCTGACTATCTGTTTTCTTCCCCACTGTGTGTGTGTTTAGGGGGTGAGTCTGGCACTTGAGGTTTATAGCTGGCTAACCAGATCCAAAGTGCTGTAGGCACCTTGGTGTGGCAAACTAACCCTGCTGTGGGCATTCACATCCAAGACTGTGTGACCCAGAAAACTACCTGCAGCTTTCACGCATATTCCTTGTCCTTGTGTTTACTTCTTGTCCTTTTAAGAAGTAGACAGATACAGTGTTTAGAAATGCATCTCTCTAGCTCACAGCCCCACTGAGATTCCCTCCCTGAAGCTGGTTACTCATCTCTGCTACCACAGTGACTACTGTGTCTTTCTGTTTTCTCTCTGGCATCAAGAACAACAAGACCACACCAATATCCCTATGGTGTTGCTAAACTTCGTGTAGACTTGTTTTCCAGTGGGGACCATCAGTAGCTTATGCTGCTGCTCTGTCAGGTACTTCTATAGCAGGAGGAAAAAAGAATCTAAAAATGTTAAAAGTGATACCTCCAAATTTCTAAACACTGTGACAACTCTACAATGGTGCTTACCCTATCAAAGTCCCCAGGAAGTAGCAAAATGCTGTTTATCCCCATTTTAAACATGTGGCACCAAGGCACACAGCAAGATTAAGTGACTTGCCCA
The DNA here is from genome assembly GCF_000695765.1 of Mesitornis unicolor. Classification (NCBI taxonomy): domain Eukaryota; kingdom Metazoa; phylum Chordata; class Aves; order Mesitornithiformes; family Mesitornithidae; genus Mesitornis; species Mesitornis unicolor. The sequence goes on along the minus strand of NW_010198561.1, from coordinate 116,877 downwards.
GTCATGATGGATGTTCCTAGCTAGAGAAGAGGGCTCTCAGTGCTAGCTTGTCTTGTTGCTACAGGATGATGCTTTTATTATCTAACACGCTGCACAGCTGAGGTGACTGAGGATTTTTTGTACCAGTAACTTTTAAGTAATACATCGGAGTGCACACATTTTGGAGAGGAAAGGTTTAATCCCGTAGTTATTTTCTCCTTCTTTTGTGCATGATGATGTACACTTTTTTGGTGCATGCAGCTTTTTGTGATGCTAAAGAGGCATCAATTCTTGTCAATTTGTGTGGGTGTATGGCAAGACGTCTGCAACTTTCAGTGCAATCAGGTTGCAAACTGCCTGCTCTGTAATCGGTGAGACAAGAATTCAAGTGCCTCCTGAACACAGCAGTAAAAGGCTTTCTGCACAGCAGTAGAAACGACTAGCACTTCTTTGGAGAGAAAGAAACAGTGTCTGTTACGAAATAGTCATCTCTGCCACTCTGCTGCCTTGGGTAGTCCTAGAAATTGCAGGAATGAGGAAGTGGAAACGTCGCTTTTGAACTGGCAGCCTTCACAAGAAAGAAGCCACATATGTTTCACCTAGTCAGTTTGGGGGATCTCTCCAATGATGAATGAAATGGGAAAAACAGGAAAGGGGGATGTGAGCGTAGCCAGCTGATGGTTTGCAGTGAATGTTGTAAGCAAATGTGCAGGTGAGCTGACCAGTATCACTCATGTAGCTCTAATTGCTGAAATTGCCTCTAGTAAAATGCAGCTCCTCCTTCACAGCACGGGGGTGTAGGTACAAGTAAAACCTATGAGTGAAGGAGGACGGATGGTGCTATAAACTGCATTTTCTATGTGGCAAAATGGCAATTCCTGTAAACAAAGGGAAAAAACCAACCACCTGACATAAAGTAATCCTAGGAGTCCTCCAGTTCATCCTTCCCATTTGAAAATAACGTGAATGAAATGTACCAATGTTTTGTGCCTTTCCATGCTCCTTAGAAGTAAAGGAAGTTTGTGTGGTAGCTCTTTCACTCTGGAAATATTGCGCAGAAGTTTAGATTTACATAGCAGGTGTGACTGCAAGACCTGTACTCCCATGTGAGAAAGCTCAATCTGAATAACCAGTTGTTTTTTTTCTGGGAGTAAGCCCTGTCCAGTTTGTGCAGCCAGAGAGTGAAGCTGAAAGAGGCAGCTCTGTTTATCTCACTGGCAAAGATCTTACTGCAATACAGTAAATACAAATACAAATACACTGTATTTGGCATGTGGTGAATAAACCCAAGGGATGTAGCTGAGTGTTGCAGACCTGCAGGGATCTGCTATGCAAATCCACCCAGAACCAGGGCCTTCCACCTGTGCATTTTGGAATATCACCTCTGCAACCTGCACCAAGCTTTGGTGTGGACCACTGTGCTCCACTGCACCCAGCAGGTCTCTAACAGATCCAACTGTATACCTTTGGATTGACAGCAGTTGTGTACCTTTGATATTTGGAGACTAAAAGAAAGGACATGTCTTAAAGGGGTACTATTATTATAATTTCATTTTCATTTCATACCTGTAGACTCTTTCATCAGATGCTGCAGAACATTATATTGCTTATCATGGTAAGAACTTTAAACAGGTAGGTTCTACCTTGGGCTAATAAGCAATTAGCAGTATGAGTACCTTTTTTTTTAATTATTGTGGACATAGTTTCCCCTACACAACTAAAAATACAACTGAGCTTAGTATCAAGACTTATGGATGTTAATGTATTTTGGTCTAGGAGCAATCATGAATATCTTTGAGTATTCATGGAATTTTGGGTTTTGAATTGAATTTGAGAAATAGTAAAAGAGCAGGATTGCAGTATGCAGATAAGATATTTTAGCTCATCAGTTACCTCAAAAGAACAAGATAAAATTTATTTTAAAGGAGTTTTCAGAATTTAAAATGATCAAAAGGCAGTAGAAGTTTAAATTTGCATTAAAAAAAATCTATGAGAGAAATTGAGGGTGGTTCAGCCTAAAGGCAGAATGGCCTCACTGAAACCCTAAGTAGATAAAACAGGAGAAAAAAAATGCCATTTGAGAGATATATTCATATACTTAATGATATTACCCTGCACAAAGCCCATACTATCTTATTACACCGAGTAACTTGGAGCAATGAAAATAACATTCAAAGCCTCATTAGAAAGCCTTTACCCATGTGGCTAGTTTTGTCTTCTGTGCATTCTCCTACACCCGCTCACCACACTATTATGTGTTTGTTTTACATGCTGGAATCTGTATAAATTGAAGGACATTTCCAATTGATTTTTCAATATCATGGAGGTGTCTTTTCAAATACCTTCAGGGCTGCTACAGAATTGCTGATCTTTATTACCACTGATAATGACTTGGTTGAAGTAGACAACATTTATAATCTGGATTGTGCGAAATAAACAGGAAGATCTGCAGCAACTGTGAGTCTCTTGAGACACTTATATCGACCACCTACATACATGAAAGTGACTGACAATTTATATAGCTCAGCATAAAATAACCATTGAACAACCATGTTGATCTCGGGATTTGGTGTGATGCTACATTGTAGAAGCACCTGGTAACACCTCTGCTAATGAAGAGCTGTAACAGCACAATTCCATGTAACCATAAGTACTTCAAAAATTAGTTTAGCCAAAGGTCATATGTACCAGAAGATCAATTTATCTGATTCCTAATACTTCTTGTCGAAGCTTTCTTTTACTTTGTTCAGTCTGGCAAATAATAGAGAAAAGGCTTAACCCCACCTCAGCTGTACATTGCTCTGGGGACGGATATAAGGATGTAAAGGAATGCTCTTTATGTAGCGAGAGCACCATCGTGCCACTGGGGATCTCAAATCACTTCTCAAATATCAAAGTCCTCCAGTACAATTGTGAGATATTTATGAATACATGGCAGTGACCTTCATTTTACAGATGAAGAATTTGCGATGAAGAAAAGTTAAACCTGGCCAAGATTACAAAATAAGATACTGGAGGAGTAAAGAACATGGTGTCATTGACTTTTCAGTCATGTGCTTTAACAGCTAGGAAATGCTCCTTCTGAGCATATAGAAGAAAAAGGTGGAGAAATGGGACTAAGACACTGGGGATGTTTTAGATGAGAATTAAGATACACTGGCAGAGTGGTGTATGAGATAGAAGGGAAAATCACAGTAGCTTCCAGCTGAAATACATCCACAGAGTGAGAGATACGCAGCCTGCTGGGGTGAGCTCTCAAATGAGCAGTCAGCCATTAAATGGAAATGTGGATTTGAGATCTATCAGTCGGGACATCTTCAGACAGTTTATACCTATGACCAAGTAATGCTGGCTGCTGTTCAAGGAATCTTTACTAGCAAGCGTGAACAACTGCACTGAAGGATATAGATGGAGCAGAACTGAATATGCTGGGAAGACAGCCCCGTGCATCTTGGCTCTCCCACTGCCTTCATTTTAGAGTACGAAATCATCAATCAAAGCTGATCCCATGGAAGTTACTTCTAAAGGAGAATCAGGGAGCTAGAGTTCTATATTACCTGGAAACTCATTGAAAAATACATATTTCTAAAATGAAAAACCCTTGCCTACAGGTGAGATTTTCCAAAATATTCACAGCACTGGCCCAAGACAGCTTCTTCTGGAACTAGCAACAGGAATGTTTTAAATTCAATGGGAGAGCAACTTGTCCAAAGCCATGCCCTGCAGACAATCCCACACAGATTATTTTTAGTCGAATTTTATCCTTAACTTCTAAATAGTCACAAATCTCGCCATTGCCTTTTAGTAAATGAAGAAGCCAAAATGCAAACACTAAGAATAAAAATAATCTAATTTCTTCATTTATATTCATTCATTCATATTTCAATGGAAAGATGAATACACATCAATCTGTTCTTGTGTGTCCTCTTTTTTTTTTTAAAAAGGTGGTTTTAATGTTCTTTTGATACAAAACCAGTTTTCTATCAAACAAAAGTCATCTGTGTGTGCATCAAGTTACAAATCACTGGCTGTCACAAAATTAGGCCATGCATAATTTCTTTTGGAAAAGGTGTCATGTGAAGTTGGATATTGGATGTGAGATTAAAAAACACAAATGAAACAAAACAAGAATTCCCAAACATAAGAGACTATATATTTGGCAGGCAAAATAGAACCCATTCAAAAGCCAGACAGATCATTTGGATTAAGTAGGCATTTTTTAAGACATGCGATCCTGATGGATTATGCCCTCCAAGCCAGATGTGTTTACAGCTATGGTCTGAACCCTTCACAACAGCTAGATGTGTCAGGCTTTGGAAAAATTGCTACCCAGGCCACAGACTGAGTGGGCAAGTTTGGGTGTCCCTGTTATAAGCTGCTAATATTAGAAATGCCCATGCTCCAGGCCAGGTATCTCTTGACACGCTTTATTACCCTTTTTGTGGAATATGGACGTTGAAAGCAGGCAGCCTTGTGGCAGAGAGAGAAATAAAGACAACAACTGCAAAACTGTGTTGTTTTTATTTTAAACATGCAAAATACAGTTCATGCATCTGCCATTTTGAAAAATCGCTCAGTTCATAGCAGGTTAAACCAAAGACATTTTGGCTATTGACTCTCAATAAATATTTCAAAATGCTTTACAGTGTAAAGATAAGAAATTTAGCAAAATTTCAACAAACCTGTATAAAAAACAGATACAGATAACTTTTTATTTCAAGGCGACATGCTGTAATGTAAAGAGTTCACTTTTTTTTTCCTGGGTTTTTTTTCTCATAAAAAGTTTTCAACAATACAACCGCTTAACAGATTTAAGCCTTTAGGCTACACATGCAAAAAAAAAAAAAGGTTATTTTAGTTAAAAATCACCAAAACGTGCTATTTTTTTTGTTTCATTTTTAAGTACAGTAGTTGTAGACAGTAGCATTTTTCTTTTTTTAATTTTGTAAAAGAGTGCAGGCAGGTTCATGGAGCTAGTGTCCTGGAAGACTCGTACTCTGACATACATTTTGGTTTTATCCCTTTGCCATTGTAATAGTCCACGACTTGGTTTGGAACTTCAGCCAAAACGCTCTTTGCTAGAGCAGCTGGGGATGCCTGCAGGAAATGGTAGAAAACACAAGCGTTAACCTGTCTCCGTGCTAGAAGTGCCATGGTTTTTACAGGCGCTGGTGCCATGAGATCAAGGTAGGAAGTATGGTACAGAAATGGAAGGCAAAAAAGACTCAAAGTGAGTGGCACTATTGCTGGAAGCTCATTTTGTGACTCAGTTTGGGCTTGTAGCTGTAGCTGCCTGAAAGTACACTAAAGCTAAATGTGCTCTGCATGTTTTTCAGGTCCGTTTGGACTATTTTAAGTTCTGGGCAACTGAACTTCCTTGCACTCTGGGAGAGCACCATATCACAATGAAAAGGGCTGCAAAGACTTTGTTCGTCAGTACTCGGGGACTCTGCAGAGCTTCAAGTTGAACATGAATAGCCATCACTTAAAAGAGAGGTCTTCATCACCATTTTGCTCTTCAGGATCTGGTATGAGGTTTAAATGGCCAGGGAATTTTTTAATTCAATTAAAAATATTTTGTTTTCATTGGAATTATACCATGGTCATAAGAAAGCTTCAATCCTAGGCTTTGTGGAATCTTTAAAGCTCTTCCTTCAATGTATACATGGTGGGTGTCAACCAGACTTAAGAACTGATGACCCCAAAATGTAGATGGATATAGAGATGGCCACTGGCTTTCGCCCTAGGCAGGGAGGAGGGCTACTCCTCAGTGCAATGAAAAAACCATGCCCTCAATCGACAACGTACAGTTGTTGTCTCAGACCCTTACAATGCTTCCTTTTAAGCAGCGGGATTTTTGGATGTTTTGTGGGCAACAGTTACCTGCATATGCTGCAGGAATTTTCCTCAGCCCTTGTAACTCAGCAGTGACAGAATTGGGCTCTTGTTCTCCCATGCAGCTCAATAGCATCCTCCTGTCCTGTGTTTTGGTTTTGCTATATTTGGGTAGAGCTGATTCCATCCCCCACCCAGGAGCCAGCCTGCCTGACCATGTTCCCTTTGAACCCGCAACAAAAATGCAGTAAAAATGTGAATGCTTAAAATATCAGCTAGAGAGGTTTAAACTAATGTGTTTATCTCCAGGTAGAGCACACATGGATCACACATTGCAGCTCAGATGATGCATAGGAACTCTTCAACCAGTGGCTGGGACACATTTATTCTGCACACCAAGTACTTTTTCCTACACTTATGAACACTTCCCTCCTCACTGTCTGTAATATTGTCTGCCAATTTCAAACCTACCATGTCACAAAGTAGTTGCACTGACTGTTTACTGTTGTACTCTGTTTCATGGGGTGGGATCCTTGTCCTTCCAGAGTCTTAAAATTAGACTTGCATAGGATGTAAATGGTATGTAAACTACTTACAGGCAAGCTAATCCAGGGGTGCAGAAAGCTCCTGGGCTATTATAAATTCCAGTATAAAATCTTATAATACTACAAATACAAATATAATGCTAGAAAAACTAGAAACAAAACAATTTTTTGTATTTTGAGTCACTTATGTGATTAGCAACAAATAAAATGAACTGCCATTTCCCTAGTCTAACGTTTATACCAGGATATTTGTGCAGGCAAAAAAGCCTGGAACATTTCTACATGAATAAACTGACGAAGCAGAGCCCATACTTAACGTGACAGCACAGCAACTGCTCTCAGGTGTCACACAGTGACAGAACCCATTTATTTTAACCCTTCAAAAGTGAAATGTATGGTTTTCTGTCATTGCCCTGTTCTTTCCTCAATGTGTTTTCATTGAAATCAGCAGAAAATATCCCTTGAAATCACACAAATGCCTGATTTCTATGTTGCTGCTGAGAATTACTGTTTTTTAATCTCCCTCCCAGTGTGCCAAAGCTGTACATACCTTAGCCTGCCTTTGTGCCATCTTACCAAAAATACAATAAGAGTTACTTTTGCTGGGTTTTTAACACAGATGGTACATTAATGTTTTAGTGTAATGTTTTCTCCACTGTTTAACTGCTACGCCTGAAGAGCATCCTAGCAAGAAACATCTCAAGATGAATAGTTCTCAACTGATGGCTAACACACAACAATCAGATCAGCCAGCAGCAGGAATATAATCCCCTATGATAATAATTGTTGTATATTACAAATGGCTGTTGATTCAGTTCTATAGCTTCTCCATGCTTAATCTTTAATTACTATGCGTAGTGCAAAACATTGCTCCTTGCAGTGGTTAAGAGCTGTGCTTTCCACACTAATTGGTGATCTATGTGTTATTAAGTCACAATTGCTAGCCTTTATGATTAAACACAATGCAGAGTGGAATATAATCTACCTGTGCCGTCAGATTTGTGCACAGTAAATATATCATGCTTCATAAAGGCAGAGAATTTCAGCTCTTACAATATGACTCTGAATGGGCTGAGTGAGACAGGTAATCTTCTTCAACTACATTTCAGTAACTCTGAACATGACTGTTCCACAGCTTCAGGTGAAGGACACTCACATTGCTGGGGTGGTGATAATTACAGAGAGAAGAAATTCACTTGGGTTCAGGGAAAATATTTTCCCTTTGTTTGTTATGTTCCCCTGTAGTGAATTGCTTGTCACCCACTATACAATGAGGCATTTTTTTAAACAGTTACCTTGGTTTTATCAAGCCCCTGCAACTATAGGATATGCCAAGAATCACTACAATTATTATTCTTTTGATAGCTTCCATGATATTCCTTAAAGAGAGTCAAAATGTAAGATGCTTTACTGAAGAACTCCTGATACACTACATCATATAGGAGATTAAACCACTATAATAAAGCTTTCTGTCTACACTGGGTCTTGAGCCAGTAATCCACTGAAATGGGTATGAGGTTTTAGGTATGTGAATAATTGTAACGAACTGAAATGTGTTAAATTCCTGTATGAGTGCCGTGCAGTATCAGAACCTTCTCTGAAGTCAAACTTATAAAATAAGAGTTTCACTCTATAGGTTATTTTTACAACTTCCTTCTCCCTCCTTTCAGTTTTCTCAGAGACAGCTTTTGGATATGTTATTATTGATCTATTTGGATAGATATGAGATTTTGAGTACTGGGCTGATCTGAGAATTGAAGTAATGAAAAAAAGTATTATTTGGGTTGACTCCAAATGAATTTTGGTTTACTGTTCCAGCAAAACAAGAAATAATTGCTCACAAATAACATTTTCTTCCCTTCTTCAATGAACAGCAGAGGTCATACAGATTTAGGCATAAATAAATACTTGATTTATCAGAGAAATCTATGAACTTCATACAACTTGACTTGCAGTCTTTCAAAAAAGATCCTGCAACTTTTTTTTTCTACTTTACAATTGAACATCCCAAATGCCAAAACACAAGGTATATTGACAAAAGGGATTTTTAACTAAATACATCTTTTACTTAAAGCTGTTAAATGTAATATGCTGATTTATGGTAATTCTTGTGTGTGATCAGAACTGATCTGACAAAAATCTCCCTAATAGTTTATATCCGCATTTTTTCTGTGAGGAAAAAATAAGTTTGAATCAAAACATCACACTCATTTCTACCATAAGAAATTGTTTCACTAGTTGATGTAAAAGGCATGGTCTTTTGTTTGTGCTGAGGATAAGTAAGCAAAACAGGTGTGAACGTCACTTTGCTCAGAGAGAGAGATTATTTGGGATATGACAATAAAGAAATTCAAAAAAGTGGCTATTGTTATGGGCTTTCATCCATTACACTGGCATTTGTTGAAATGCTGGAAGATCACAATGAACAGACTAAATATCAAGTTGCATTAAGATATACTGACTTTTCTGATACAGCAAATACATGATCTATCTCTATATCTATATTATCTCTGCTACTGAAAGAGGGAGAAAAAATATCAATATTTAACAAGAGCAATAAATTTTTAAGATTGCTGTCCTCTCCTAGTACTGGGGAAGTTAATCTAAAACAGCTAAAAATAATACATGCTTGTCATTTGACCAGTGCTAGCAATTAAAATCACACATAGAATCACTCTCAAGTTAACTCCAGAGGCACAATATATTCAGTGTCCAGAACTGCAACTGTCAGCATTAATCTATTCAATCAAGGATGATTTCAACTTTGTTATAAAATCAGAAAATGAAACTAAAAATAACAAATGCAGCTGGCTTTGCCAATTCCTTGCAAAAACAAATTTTAAACTGATTGAAAGTAGGTCTAGCACTAGCCCATAACTAACTTACCTCTCAACACTTTTACAATAGGCTACAGTGCAGCTCTAAGCACTTGTGATTATCTGATGAAGGAGAATCACAAGCTATGAGCAGGGCACCCTCATACTTTGTTCCAGCAGATACTTCATATGTGACTGTCAACAGAAGTGTATCTACAATTCAGTGGCAAATCTGCAGCCATTTTGCATAGTATCACCAAACTAATAGCACAAGGTGAGTTTTACCTATTCTGTGAGGATCCATTCTTTACATAAAGGTTGAAGGAAAAGAGGAACAAGTCTGTTTCTTTTCTCTTCAGCAGAGTTTGCAAAAGTAAGAAGTGGGTCTAGATCTAAGACACATATGGCATAACTGTCTTTTGAAGAGACAAAAAAGAACATCTCTTGAGAAGAGGAAATGAAACAAAGGTATTCTGGAAGTGGCAAAAAGAAACAAATTCTTCTGCGTAAAGATGGAAAATCAGAGGGAAAGGGATGTGATCAGTATCACAGAGGAACACAATGGCCATTCCATGCCTCCATATGGAGGAAAATGGCCCCCAAAAAACCTGGCTCTGTGGGGGAAAGCTCTTCTCTTGATGAACACTGTTTCTACCCAGCTCCTGAAAAAGTCCCTGGGAGAGATGCTGCACTGTATGGCAGGTGGCTGAGGAGAAAAGTACATGGTCAAGGGATTATTTCAAATTTGGCAATTTAATGCATGGTCTCTCCCTTCCTCTCCTCCAGAGTGTCTCCTACACCATGCTGGGCTCAGACAGGAGCAGCTGGCTGAGGGCACGGGGAAGCATTTAGTGACACTGCTTTCTTGGACTTTACTTGTACAGAATTTGCATAAAGGGTTTGGAGGCAACCAGGATGCTGTGGGTGCATGCTGTAGTCCTGCCTTTGAGAACTTAGGGACCTAAATTTCAATAAGAGCCTTCTCGGGAACACTGCGAGCACAGATCCACAGCCATTTCAGCTGCCTCTGGAAATAAAGGGATGAAAAGCAGAATACAGTAGTCCTAATAGAACAGATATAAAGAGAATGGAAAAGAGACACCAGGAAAAATAAGTCAGGGAGGGCAAACAAACTAAAATCTGGGAGACAATGGAGCAAAAGGACTGGCACCACAAGAAGCACATGGATTCTGCCCCATCTCATCTTTCCCCACCCTAACCATCAGACTAATGGAGCACGTTCCATTCTGTATTCATTTTTTTCTCCATTTTTGACACAATAATGCCATAGGTTTACTAAACACTTAATGCCCATCTAAAGTTAGGCCCAGCCCCATTCACTATATGTTATATACATCCACCCTTCTGTGAAGCAGATGGAAAAGTCAGCTTACATGTTTGAAGTTCCTAAACGGCACAAACTGGACAATGTCTCGAAGCACAGGCTCGCCTTTGGGAGACCTCAGGATCCCATCATCACCATCCAGCATCTGCATGTCACTAAAATCGGCGTTCCCCACCCCGACGATGATGACTGACATGGGAAGGTGAGAGGCATGGACAATGGCCTCTCTGGTGTCAGCCATGTCTGTGATGACGCCATCCGTCAGAATAAGCAAGATGAAATATTGCTGAAGTAGTTGGAAAAGAAGTGAAAAATTATATCATTAGTTAATCTTCCAAAGCTGCGTGCCCTTTTCCAGTATAAAAGTGTTTCTGATAACTGTCACTTATGGACTTTTTTAAATAGAAAAGACCCTTTATAGTGACTCAGAGGTTAAGTGCATTTCCCATACAAAACTCCTCAGCTACTAATTCCTCCTCTTCTAGAGTATAGCTCAAGTTCAAGTCATTTCCAGAAGCCAGGGAGCCAAGGAATGCACAGTGTAGAAAAGGGGGTTTCTAGCTCCTAGGGTTGGGAGAGTCAGGACTTTGGCTGGGAAGTCTGGAATAGCCCTGAGATCCTCACTATTCCTACTTTCCATCTACTGCACAATCACTTCTGCTGACAGTTTCCAATTACATTTCTTTTCCCCTTTGGGAACCAGTGGGAAGCAGGGAGGAATGAGGTACTGAAGCATTTACAAGCCTGTAGCAGAGCTGTCAGGGAGGTTATGACAGCACTTTGCAGAGAAACCTTGCTAACAGACAAGGGGGATGGGTACAGTCTGTAATCTGGAGAGTGACCCACTGGTGTCTGTGGGTGAAGCATCACACCATGGCAAGTCTACTGCATTCTGCAGAGTAATGGGATCCCTGAGGAGAGCAAAGGTGCAGGTTGGAATATATCCATTTTCAAACACTTCATACAAAGCCCTGAAGAGAGGTTTTCTCATTCTCTAAAGGAAAGCAAGCAATTTCATGTGCTTGTTATTTCTTTCCCAAAACTCCAAAGCCCAGTGAACATGGGCTATGATATCTTCACTTGGTAATGGGGAAGAGTGACTCTCACTTGTATCCTTTATGAATTATTAGGCATCTGGAGACATTTGACAAATTTGCACTAATAGGAAAAATGAACAGGTCGTAGAATTTGGTCACCCTGCATAAGCAATACAAATACATAAAACATCATTAAAGTTTACATATACACAGCTATATAAACTCACTCAGAGTTCTGTTCATCACCTCCCCTCATTAATAAAATGCAGGGAGAAAACTTTACCTTGAAGACTCATGCCATAAATTAATTTGTTTTTCAAACAGAAAAAGGGGAAGCTTAAGTTTAGAAGAATGAAGCAACTTATTCAATCTGACATACTAGTTCAGAGGCAGCACTGGGAACAGAGTGAGCTGCCTCTGGATTAGGTGGGTATGGGAATTCAAACATAGCAATTCCCCATTTTAGGACTGGGACCTTAAATACTATCAAGATCCTGTAAACAGCAGTGGAGTGACAATCACAAACCCAGACTCATGAACAGAAATGTCTGGGAACTGCTGCCTTAATAGGACTTAAAAAAAGGCTCAGCATGTGAAGAAAGCTTAGAGAAAACTCTAAGCCTGGTGATGAGATGCATGCCAGTGTATACCTCTATTCTGTTCCTGTACATATGCATGTTTCTTGCTGCAGTATACAATTCTCTCTTACATCCTTTACTCCTACAGCACTGCTCTTGTAAATGTTTCAGACTTACTCACTCTCATACTCTCTCTAATTCTCTCTCACTTTCTCCCATTCTGCCTGGAAGGCAGGAGAAAAATAAGCCTTAATGCATTTCAGAAACGTACATTTAAAACATGGTCTATGCTTAAGTCTTTTAGCCCAAGAAATCTGTCATGGGTTTTGTATCAGATGCAGGCTAACAGACTTGTCTCCTGATTTCTAAAAGGCACATAATACTCCATGTCAGTAATAGCAAATTGAAAACTGTATCACTACAGTTTTCAAAGGAATTTTTGGAAAAATCCCATAATTGAACAAAAAAGTTTCAGTCCAGCCTCTGCAAGAGACGTGAAATTGGATAGTCTGTGTAAGGAAACATTCGAACTCATCTCTTTGTATGATCAACACTCTAGGCCTTGGCCCCTAAACTTTTGTAACCCTAGAGATGCCACTTATGTTTGTTTCCACAGTGAAGAACTGAGTGTATTAGAGTAAAACAGCTCTTAAAGCAGGAAACAGAACAGTGGAGGAAGACTTTAAAGTTGTGACTATCAAAGCAATAAAGACTAGAAACGCTGCTCCACCTGACACAGCCTCAAGCTGCCTTCTGTGAAAGCATGACTCACATACATGAAAAGGCTTTGCTCTAATGATCTACAAGAGATCCACCATAAGACAAGAAAAAAGCCAAACACAGCATTATGCCCTTACTGAGGCCTCCTTGGTGTTGGTCTCCTCTGATGCTGATTTTGCCACCTTCTGGATGATGGGAGCAATATTTGTCGGCCCATACAGCTGCAGCTTGGGAAGGCAGCTCTGATAAGCCTCCACAACACCTTGTATTCCTGGCAGGAAAAGCCACACAAAAGGCAAATAAATGTGGAGCACTTCACCAATATTATGCTTGTTTAAAATGTAAATAAAAGGCGGGTTCTTAATGAATAAATTCAAAATACCACGTGATTAGGAAGGACTAACAACTGCAGATAATTTCCAAGAAGCTGTCTCTAGCTGCTTTGAATCTAATTTTTAATATATCATTCATTGTACCATGCTTCTCCTTCCCAGCAGCTTTTAATGTCTTTTTTCCAGGCTATGCAATACCATAGCTTCCATCCTTCTCAGTTCAAGTTGTAAGTGATCACTTTCTGATCACCAGCTAAAATTCATATTAATTGATGCAAATTAAAAACACTTCAACACTTGTCTCTCCTTCTCTTCAGATAAATATTAATTTCTGTTTATAAAGGTAGTTACTAAAAATTTTTCCCTCTGTACTTACAACATAAAGCTATGTACTACAACATAGAGAATTCAAACATCTTTTCAAATACCTGACTCCCCTGTGCAAAGAAAATAATTTTTCAGGGTGAATTTGCATAATTGCTCACAGGTTGAATTTCACTATGACCAAAAGCTGTGAAATTTTGGAATAAACAGCAGGATGCTTTGCAGTCTACAGAAAAATGAGCTTTAGTCAAGAAGTTCTGATGGAGAACTAGCTATTTTTAGCTTTTTCATTTCAAGATATATAGCCAGACCAGGGAGAATAAACTTCTGCTGACACAGCTGACAGATCACAGAATGGAAATTGGTGTTTTCAATCATTAAGAAGCATTTCTTCAAGCGATGCACGTTAGCCTCTACATTCAGAACTCCCAGCTTATGAGACCTAAAGGATTAGAGGTCTAAACTTGGAAAGAAAGTGATAGACTGAAGAGCTTTGTAAAGGATGCTGAAGAATGAAATGACTTCGATAGGATCCTAAGCCAGTTTCAGTTTACGCTGAGACTAGCTCACTCGTGAGACTTTACTCAACCATGCTTACAGGACATATGGGTGCAAGCCCATTACTAACAAAGAGCAGGGAGTTGTAATTATTTTACAACAATACACCTGAATGTCCTATGAAAAAATGGTGGAGAACGCAGTCTTGTCTCTTTATAGATAGTTACAAACATATTTTTCCATTGCAGCGCTTACAGACAAAAGAACATATACCTATGTTTGGCTAAAATGTAGAGTAATGTTAAAAAATTTCCCTTGGTAATTCGAGTGAGTAAATTACATATTGCAAAATTGACCTTTTGTTAACTCCCAATTTTAAATGTGGTAAGGATTTCATTCCATATACTTACTGATCTTGTATGAAGGCCTCAGAAATCATCCCTGAGATGATGACAAAATACAATGTAGTTTTCTTCTTCTGCATTAAAATAGTATGTGATAAGCCTTACTCCCTGCATTCCCCACAGGTTTAGCATGGTTCATGTCAGAAAGCTGCTTTCATCTTAGAAAGAAACATGTTCTGGAAACATAATTTCTTGTTCACTATCTCAGATTAATATCTTTTAGAAATATCCACTGTCCTTATATATCCAAGTCCAACAGGATATGTAAGTGGTTTGCTTTGTAGCTTACTTTTCTTGGACGTTTTTATTTTACGAAGAGCCAATGTGCATCTTCCTTCACAAGTCAACTCTTTAAATTTTTAATTGGAATCCACTTTCAGCAGCTCTGATGAAATACAGTGCATGCATATAAATATAGGTTTAAGACACATGTAAAATGCATGCATGTGTAGAAGCATTCATTCAGTTTAAAGGTTGTCACTTTCTTCCACAGCCAATAAAGACTATAAAGCCAATAAAGTATAAGATTATAAATATACTGTACTATAAATATATGAAATAAAAGACTATAAATGCTAAATTTTTCAAGAATGGAAATGGTAACAAGGGAGGAAAGGCGAGGATATCTGTGTTTTATGTATTTTGGTGATCTTCGCATCTTAACACAGTCCTTGTGCAATGTAGAGTGGTGCTTCACGCTAACTTGTGCCAGTGAAAGCTCACTGCTTCCACAAAAAATGGGATTTAACTCTTTAAAAGCAAATTAGTCAGATACTTTTTTATAGGATTCAACCTTTGTTTCTAGGTTTAAAGCAAGATACTCTTCAGGAAGTTTCCTTTGTTTTCGGGCAAGTTGCTAAATGTTACAAAAAAATATAGCAATCAGTAAGCACTTCCTCTCCCTCTTGCATCCTCTCTCCACATGACATGCTGGTCTTACTGTGCTCTGTGTCTCCTAATACACTGAGAGCATCTAGAAGCTGTCACACAACAATTAGCAGTAGGAACTCATCAAGCATCCATGACAGGCAGGTGATTGACCAAGCTGCAGCAGATGATTAAACAACTCGTTTTCTGATCTGTCTCCTGTTCTTGCTTTCATCCAGATGGATTTTATTTTAAATGGTATCATTTAGGACAAAGAAGTGCTTTTTTTTTATCTTGTAGATGAACGTGTGAATGCTGCAAAATTTCTTCCCCAGCCTTCTTCCATGCTGCAACCATATTTTTATGTCTTCATAACCCTAAAACCCTGTAATGGGGTTTTGAGTTAACTTGTCAGATAATTGAGTCTTATGCAAAGAACCAAATAAAGTTTAAATACATAACAAACGTTAAGTGACATAAGCAAAGGCAAAGCTCACAGAGCAGCTCCATTTCTTTTTTTAACCTCCTCTCATTTATATTATTACATTTTATTTTGCCTGCATAGTATGGTCTGGATAGCAAGTTCTTTATCTGCAGCGAGTTTGTCTGTCCAACCTCTGACCTGCTGCTGACACTACATAGGTGTGACAGCCTTTTCAAGCACCAGTCAATCAATATAAATCATTATATAACAATGTCAGTGTGATAAAAGAATTAGCCTTGACTCAAAAGAGGCAGCAGCGGTAAAAAAGTGTTCTTTGCATGAATTGCTAGGGCTTTTTTTCTGAGGTACACGGAAGGTCACAAATTTCTTGCATTCAGACTGGGAAACAAAGCTATATTTGCACACTACATGCATAAATATGGTATTACCCGATGCTGCCTATTGTTAACTGAGATGTTTTAAACAGATCAGACCCTGTGTAAATGCCAATGTGTCCATGTTCAGAAGCAAGCAAGCAAACACATTTTAAATATGATGGTCTAGACAAAATCCTAATGGTCTGTTTTGCTTCCCCACCACATTCCCACACCCTCAATGTGACTGAAATCTCAACTTCAAGCTGTCTCACAAGCTTACAGGCACATCTAGATGCATACATGTAGTTTCTGCTTCTTTTAACTCCTCAAAAGCAATGTGAAAAGCTGTGTGAACATATCAAGCAGCTGTAGGACTTATGCCCAATTACATTTCAAGTATATGATCTACAGAAGCTAGGGCATTCCAACAATCCAAGCACAACAACAAAGCAGGAACGTTCACTGAACCAAAAACAAGAGTTCTTGCATTTAGGATACATGAACTCCGAAATCTTTTAATGTCTCTTTCTTTTGAATTGCTTGTCCTCTCTTTTTTTCCTCACTTCATTTCTTGGCATCTTAATTCTCATCCAGAACATATTCCACTGACTATACCTGAAAGCAAGCCACTAATAAGCCTGAGAAGGGCTGAATGGAGCAGCTAGAAAATTGAACAGGAAGAGCATTCTGAAACACTAATTTCAGTGTTTGGAAGGTAGCAGAAGGATGAGGAGGAATTTGGACATGTGGATTTTGGACAGTCATGACCATCTGATCAAGACTCTGAAATAAGTGTTAATTTGGGATTACTTGTTGATTGTTTAGGGATTACTGTCCTGTTATTTTTACCTCTTACAAAGTGTGCAAATTGTGGCAGGAGATTCTAAAAAGACAGCAGCAGTCACTGCAGAGCACGCTTACACAAAGAAGACACAGCAAGATCTGCTACTTGAATGTGGCCTCTGACTACTGAGAATTAGTGATTGTTGCTAGAACATACCAGTATCTTACGCTTTGTTAAAACAGCCTCCTGCTGCATTCACTGCCATCAAATTGTGTTTCCATCTGTCACAGTAGTTCTCAGTTGCTACCCTGACCTTTCGGTGTTGAATGCTGCCGGGCTGACTTGCAGCAGTCTACTGCTGCTATAGGTATGTGTTGGTCAAAGAACTAGCTCTAAACATCTAAAATCTTTGATCACAGACATACACAGCCTGTGTCTGCATGTTCTGCCCTTCTTAGCAGCACAACCTATGATGGTGCTGTAGCTGAAGATCTGTAATAAATCTAGAAAACATGGCTTTAGTTCTGAGAAACGCTAATGATTTGGAGAAGAAAAAGTGTTGTGTCCAACATGATGTACTTTCCAAGGGACCTGATTTTAGGATGTTAATGTGTGGCACTTTCTGAGGTTTCTAAAGCTAAGGCTTGGGTGTCTGTCAGGTTTTGAATCTCTTGGCTGCTTTCTTTAAAAAACACTTTGGACAATGCTTGAGATACAGTAAAAAATACAAGCTCATTTTGCACACAGCAGAAATACAGCTGTCTGTCCTAATGTGTTACCTGCACATTCTGGGTTGTCTTCATTGAAATTGATTGCAAAATCATGAGAGACCTGCAGATGGGAAGAAGATGACTACAGTCAGAAAAATTATTCCAAGAGGACTTGTGGTTAAACACTCTTTACATTCTTTCTGTGTTAAACCAGAGATCTTTCAAGCTTTCAGCCATTAAGTGTGAAATACGGTCCCAGCTGGAACTCCCTGCAGAAACAAAGTAACAAAACTGGAATCAAACTTGTCAAGAACAACAACAAAACCAAGAAAAAAATAGCACAAAGAAAAAACACCCAAATACATGAGAAATTGCATAAATATGGTGTCAGGATTGGGCTATCAATGCCAGCCACAGAAGAAGGACCTATTGCTGAGAAGATTTAAATGCCAGTTCTCCCTAGCTCAGCATCTCAGATGGCAGGAGAGAGGAAGCAAGTGGTGATACAGCATGGTCAGCACAAGCCCTCTTCTGAATCCTGCATTTCCATGGGTGAACAGGTCCTCATTTGAAAGCCATGAGATTACTGGGAAAATAATTTATTCTCCAAAGAGATCAAGGAAATTCCCCAGACCCACTGTGAAATAAAACTGTAAGAAATGTAAGGAGTCTAATCTGGTCAAGAAATTAGATTAGCCTGAGGGGAAATCAGTAAGGAAAAAGCTGAAGAATCTTGGTTTCCCTAAAATTTAGTGAATATCCTATTCTCTCTCTCTCAATCTGTCAGTAATAAAATACCATAGAGCTATTTGCTAAGAGAAATGACTGAATAAAGAAAAAAAATAAAAAAAGTTGCTTATTTTCTAATGAAACAATGTATCTTTAGTGGCTTGGGAAAAATAAGACCAAGACTTCTTTATGTGCAAATAACGTAAGGCAATACAAGTCTCAGGTTCCAGGCTTCCTTTCTCCATCTCTCACTTACAGATCTGCATTCACAGCACAAATCTGTGGGGACTGAAACATTCTTCAGATGCTGTTTTCTGGGTTCAAGGTTTGTTCTTGCCTGCATTTGTTCCAGATTCCTTTTTACTCCTTTCTTTGATCGCTGAGAAAGCTTGATTCCTCTTAATCTGTTCGGACCTGAAGCTCAGTCTCGTAATTCTCCTGTTTGTATTCAATTGTCTTGAATGAAGCCCAACTTTTGTCTTGAAATGCACAACATACAGATAAATATTTTGGTATGCAAAAAGTAGCTATCACTGGGAGTTAAGCAGGTAATTTGCATAATTTAAAGTTGAAATAAAGTATATCATCCCAGATTCATGAGGGCATTTATATAGCTAACTTCAGTTACATACCTCTGAGACTTCATAGATCTCTGTAGGAACACCAGAAGTGCCAACAGTTCTAGCCATAGGAAAGCAATGTTTACTCCCTGTACAATAGAACTTGGATTATTTGCACAAAGACACTTATCTGTTGGATGTCACTGTTGTATTTTCTAGTTTAGATGACTACCCAGCACAGCACAGCCATTGGTCTATGACTAGTAGACCCTTGTGATTACAAAGAAGCTTCTGTAAAGGCAAAGTGGTATAAGTTGACTAATTACTGCCAAAGAGTTTTTCATAGAGAAATTGAATTTCCCCATCATATGCTGGCCTTGCTTACCCCAGTGACGCTACCATTACTTATTAAGAGGTTAAATAAAGCAGGACTTCTATCATCATGAGAAAGGACTGAGGCAAAAACTCACTGAAGAGTGTGCAGTCAGCTCAGTCCAGCCAGGAGTTTGCTATGTCTACACCAAGCATCAGTTGCCTCTTACAGGTTTTACATGGGCCATTCAGGCTACGCCTCTTGGCCATGGCAGATAATGCAGAAAGTCACAATGTACATTCCTCACTGAGCAGGCACGGAAAGAGCAGGGCTGTCAGATAACTTCGGAGATGCTCCAGAGCCCTTCTGTCTGGCTGCTCTCTCTGTCTCTCAGCACACTTTGCCCAGCTGGTATCTGCCAGTCTCGTGGCCAGCTGCAGGCCAAAGGTAATTGCAGCTGTCAAGAACGGTTATGTGAGTTTTCACTCACTGATGATTTCTTTGTTGTTCAATAGCCTTTCTTCTTCCTTTAGGCTTTATGTATTTTGTACTGACTACACCTCAAAAGGAAGAAGGATGGTGATGCATTTTTATATATTACAGGCTGACTCTTCCAACACCATGCCACTTCAGTGATTTTATTTCTTTATTCCAAATGCATTTGAAATTATAGCAAAAGGAGTATCACAATCCTTTTCCAGAGCTATGAATACAGTATTTTAATCTCATATGAAAGCATAGGCTGGATGCTTTTGTTGCTATACGTGTGTCAAGATCTTGCTATACAAACAATTTATCTGGTTCAGAGCTATGGCACCCAGACTATTATTTAAGAAAAATGTAGGCAACAGTTCAGGCAAATAAGGAAAGCCTAAGTCTAGTAAGCGTGCACAGTGATTCAAAAAATAACACTGTCTGAGCAATGGCTGCTGTTTTCTCAAAGCAAGTGGCCCTCATACATTGTCATCCTGATTCACCAAGAAGAGTGATAAAATTTATCCTGAAGGCAGGACAGGAAACACAATGAATGCAGAAGTACTTAGTTGGTTCCTATGCTCTCTGAACAATATATCACAATTTAAACAAGATTAAAGTATAATGTGAAGGAGAGAACTTCTTGAAGGAGCTCAGTGATGGTTCACAAACAGGAAATCATAACCTGAGGCAAGCCAGCAGCAGATATTTTTAAAGTAGAGTTTTTCCAAATCCTCAGAACTCATTCCCCACTCGGATAAGTCAATCAGCTGCGCTTCAGCCTGCCCCTGTGCTGTCTCCCCTGTGGTGGCCAGAATTCCAGAGGGTGCAAACCAGCAGAGATTTCAGGCACATGACATGTACTGAAGGCCCTACTGAACTTGGGCTCCTACCTGGTAGGACTCCATGTAAAGCCCACCCATGTCAAAAGGTAGTTTGGATCAAACATTCAATGCTTTTGTTTTCAACACAGTGCAAGGTAATAAGCCCTCCTCCCTTTAAAAAAAAATAAAATTAAACATGCAAGGGTTTCTATGGCTGAATAGCAAATCATGCTGATGACAGAAGACTGAATGCTGGTATACTAAACAGCATCTTTCTGATACTGAACGACGCAGCCCTCATGCACTCCCAGAACTGATAAACTAATGGGGAAAAGGAGACTGGACATCTAAGATGTGAAACTGTGAAATCTTCAGGGGAAAAATCAAGACACTTGGCTGTTCAGAAGCAAGCATGTTTATATAATCTACTTGGGTGGTTTGTATGATGGATTAATCTAAAAGTCAGGAAATCCTGGAATGTGTCAAGTCACACAAACACAGAATGACTGCTTTACATTAGTACCTGGCACAGGGAACTTTGCAAAGAACTGCAGACTGTGGTCTGTGGTGGAACTCAGCCTCACGATCAGGAACGTCCTCAAAGAACTGTGGTTGTGCCACGGACCCTGGATTAAGTTTTGAATATGTAGCTGACCCTCTGCTTAGTCCTACTCCTCTCTCCTAACATCAATCCATAAAATCAATCCATAGAAGGAAAGGAGAGAGAAACTGTGGAGTGCAAGGTGATGTGATCAGCCTAGCATTACCTTGGTTGCTGCACAGACCACCGCTCAAAGCCTCTAAGGGCATTTACTTGCACTTGGCTATATATTAATATTTTCCTTCTGCAGGACTCCATATAAATTATTTAGCAGGTACCATCATGGATGTGGGATTATTAAAAAACAGATGTCCAGGAACTTACTGCACCAGGAACATATTATTTCTCAGGTAATTTCTTCAAGGTTTTTAACAGGGAAAATAGTAGCTCAACTATACATCACGATGTAGATTACAACAGCAGCATTTCTGAGAATACATCAACTAAATAGTTCAAAACATTTTTGCTAGGGAAGATTATAGTATTTTTTTATCGCTATACAGCACCTCCATTGCCTGTACGTACACACAGGGACAAGCACCTGCATACAGAAAGGCAGCTGTCCATCAATGTGGTGGCGCCCACGAGAGTCTCACAAGAATCATAACCACACTTTCACATGCTTATGGCCTGTTTAGTAGAAAAGTCTATTTAATGTAGCAGGTAACTTATTTCCCTCATATAGGGATGTTATGAAATTCATCCTCATAGCATGGCCCTTGCTAAATAGTTTTCTAGTTAGAGCTGAAAGGAAAGGAGAATTTCCTAATTCTCAAAGAATTTTTGAGATTTCTTAAAAAAAAAGAAAAGACTAAAAAAACTACCTGGACTCAGATAGAAACCTCAAAACACAAACAAAAACCCTACCTTGGAATCTGACAAATAAGAAAAACCCAGAAAATCATAAAGCAATTTGCTGGAAAGCTTGTGGACTATGCAAAGTCATTTTACTAAAGTTGTACCAAATCATGTTATTCCATATTGGCCTTCACAGTTTTTAAACCCCTTTTACTCTAACTGAACTTCCATTTTCTTAAATCAAAAAGCTGCTTTGACTCAGAAACCACGTCTCAATTCTGAAATTTAGTAATCCTTTTTTTTCCCCCCTCTCTAGATAGTTGAACTCATTTGAATTAACTTCCCTGTCCCACATAGCTCCAGCCTTCCAGAAACCTCTATGGTGATGATACTTGGACTACCTGACAAACAATCTGACAAATTCAGGCATGTTTAGGAATGCTTTCTTATTAATTTAAATAGAGATTGTCAAAAATCCATGAACAATAGATGCAAACAAGTGTAAATGCTGAGATGCACAATGTTGAGCACTTATCTGTGAATAAATTGAACACCATTAAGCCACTGCCAGTCTGAAAATTAAATATGGAATGCCTGTATATTTTGCAAAAGCTTAAGTTGCTAACAAATCTAAGGAGCCATTGCTCAAAGGCTATTATTTTCAGAATGCTCATTAATCAAATAGTTTGGGAGCTAGACAGCTATGTCTCTGGCTAAGATCTCGTTGTAGACATTTCTGCTTGGCAAAGCCTGGCCATTTATTTTCCTTCGTACTTGTTTTTTGAGCGTATGCTGCCCAGTTTCCAAGTCTAAATCCAGGTTGCGTGGAAAAGGTGACAAATTCTGTTTTTTCCCTTGGTCCGTTACACATCCTCTATTGGCTCTTTTTTGTCAGGTATGCATATATTTTTGCCCTCAAGCTCCTGAAAAGTGCAGGAATCACAAAGACCACAGCACTTTTCAAGTCCCTTACCTGTCCAGCCAACCAGACAGTGCAGGTTAGGATTGCAAAAATGCTGTCCTGTTTCTGTAACTGCAGTGAGTTACAGCAACTCTTGCCAGCTTAAGCAGTGAATGAAGCTTTCATTACAAATGCAGAAATAACCAGGACTGTCTTAAAACAAACTGCAAGTTGTTTCGTACCTATTCAGGTGTCAGCCTGCAATTTTTCTTTAGGAAAGAACACTTCATTATTGGCAATACACCTGCCACGGGGCTGACAGAATTCTAACTTTGTTTTCATTATAACAGTAAGGTTTGTGCTGCTGTGTGGTTTTTCAGCTCCTTTGAGTTCTGTCTGCTAAGAAATTAGTGTTTGTGTTTCAGCTTGCTTTTCTCTTTGCTGTGACCTTTTGCAGCAGTGTCTCAGTCCACATTATCTGCTACCTCTTCACTTTCCATCAGACTTCTTAGATACTTCTCCTTGCAAAAAAGAAGTGATGGGTTGGAGACACTGCTGTGGAATAACCAGCTTGCTCTGCTAGTTTCATCTGTTAGAAACTCAAGAGAGGAATATTGGTATGAGAGGTTTACTTAGATCAAGGAGCAGGGTGATGTATTTGTCAGGCCTTGGGGAAAAAAGATCACATTGCTGAATATTAGATGAAGGATTTCTAGTCTGACAAGGGGTGTTATATATGGCATGTCTTGCTTCCTTCACTCCCACAGATTCCTTATGCCACAAAGAAACTGCTGTTTTTCTGCTAACAGATGAAGTGTTTCATTTGGAACTGAAACAAGGGAAAATAAAGTCAGCGTAACATAGCAGTGTGCTCTTGAAATGAAAATTCTGTAGAAAGCATATATAAAAACATGTTTTTAAAGGGTTTCACCCTCAAGAGATTCATGAAGAGCCTGCAGAGGTGGACAGTGACATAGTTCTGAAGTGCTAATGTAAAATGGGGGTGTATTTTTCCGTGGGGAATAATAGTTGGCATAACAAACATTTCTTTTCTTATAGCATGGAGAAGGATGTGAGGACGATGGAATCTCACTAAATGGATGGGTAGATATTGCCCTCCAGCACCCATCCAGGCTATCCCAGGCAGGAGCTCAAGACAATATGAAACCAAGGCACTGGTTTGACACCACCAGAAATGGACAGCTTTCTCCTGTGTGGCCTAGTGCACTGAGGAAACCTTGGCAAAAAAATTCAGAGCTTATGGCCAGACTGGAAGCAGCAGCTTTCAGCTGGTCCTAAATAGCAGTCAGTCATTAAATGGAGACTTGTTGCCACTCATTCATGCCGAACAGTGAGTTACAGACCTCATTTTAATACAGCTTGTGACTGAGTGACATAAATTAGACCTGAATCCACTGGATCCATTTACTTTGCCTACTCTTTTTATCAGGTTGCTTACCTATGGTCTTCCCTCACTCTGTTATTGTCATGGATATGTTGGTCAGTTTTCATTTAAACTTTTAAGGAACTATGCTGTTTTAGTTCTATGGTGTCTCTCATGGTTACTTAGAAACCCTTGGCAGTGGGAGTAAATTATTCCACAACCCTAGCTCTTTGTTGTCTACTGGAAGAAATAAAAGAGCAGCTGCTAGTGTGCAGAGACCAATGTGCTATGAATAGGTTAGATGATCTTATTAGGACTGAAGACTGAAAAGCAGGTACTCTAATAAATTAAAATGAAAAGCTGATTTATCCACATGATGGGGTCAGAATTTAGAAGTTCTTATAATGATTCAACCTAAATTTGAAGATGTTAATTATTATAGTTATGACACTGCTGTTCTTTAATAAAACAAAAGACATGAATGACATGTAACACCTATAACTAAAAGGATCAAAAGAACATTTGAATAGCATGAGATCTGCAGTGTTGCTGTGGTGTCTCTAGTGTTACCATACTTTTGCAGCAGAAGATAAGAAGTTGAGGGAGACAAGTTTGGAGCATTTCTCTACAGTCTTTGTTACTTTTAATTTTTATCAGTTTCTTCACCGTTTCCTGTGTATCTTGGCTGTGTTCCACATCAAACACTAATCATTGTTGGCTTTAGATTAACTTTATGATACCAGTGTTGACTAAATTACTGAAGGATTTTCAGGTTTATTGGTCCTGACTTATTAATGCCTCACGATGAGACTGACTCTTCACTCTCTTAGAGGGTGTATCTTTCAATTTAGAAGTGCAGCCAAAGCCAAGCAGGGACTCAAGAGTGTTGACACAGTTTATTTTAAGAAGACAGATACTTGTATGGACTGTGTAGAGCATCACAGGGAAGGACTGAACAATAGTACAGATGACTGTTGCTTCCTAATCTAGTTCCAGTTGGATGTGCCCATGAGAGACACCAAGCTAGTTGTTTGTCCCCATCTGTTGCACAGAAGGACTAGTCCCTTCGCAGTGTGGTTCTTTTTTTCTTCAAAGTTTTATTACATTGGTAAGCTGATGTCATGTCATTTTGTCTTTGTCATTTTCTGTCACAATTTTCCATAGTGGAGATTAAAGATATTTTTCTGGCTCTCACTTGCACCTCCATTTATTTTGGTACTTATTTTGTTTACTCACTCATATGTAATCCACAAGCAAGTGGCCCCATCTTTTTAAGTTTATCCTTACTTTTCTTGAACTTCTCAAAATCTGAAGGTCCCGATTTGTCCATTTTCTTGCTTTGAGAAGTTAGTAACACACAGACTCTTCAGGGCAGCTCATGCTATTGGGCAAGACCCTTCATACATCCATGGGTTAGTAAGTTCAGTGCAAGCCTCCGACTTACTTAAGTACTTGTCAGGAAATTATTCAAACACCAGTTCTGCCCAAGTAGAAAATCAATTTATGTTGGTGATAATAGGAATATCTGCTTACAAAGTCCTCCTGAAATCACTTTCTAGCAAGATATGTTTTCAGCTGACACCTGAGATACACTCTTACAATAAGGTGAAGAGGCTGTCGCTTGGGTCTAACAAAATTGGTATGTTGTCTCTGTGCTTATCTGAGCAGAGGCCCTAATGCCACCAGATGATTATTTTGGCTGAGAAAGAAGACCAGTCTTGTACTGTGAATTTTGCTCTACTACAATTACCAGCAGAGACTTCATCTGGCACAGTAACATCTTCCTTCAAGCAATCCTTAGATAAGTACAGCTCTGTGCAGCTGAAGGAATTGCAAGTTTTCCCCCATGCAATGTTGGTCACCTCACAGATGATGGGACAACCAGCCCCTGGCACACCACCAGACGGATACCTTTGTTTCGGACAATCACAGTAGTACAAGGCATTGTCAGAGATGGCCAGTACTGAGCTTCAAAGAGCAATCTGGATCCACTCATGCAGTCAACACTGCTGTACAGCCACAGAAAGAGATGTATCTATTTGTGGCGAAGGGATGGGCATTTGAGAAATTGCTACTGTGTTTCATCAATGTGTCTAGTGGTAAAAACTGATCAGTATGTTTATTCTCCAAAACACTCTCCCTTATGTAGCAGAGATGGTTGTCAGCTGCTGCAGTTGGAACAGATACACAACAGACACAGATGTTCTGTGTGCATTTACACACTAAAATCTGTATCAGAGTTCTGGAAGCTGTCTCTGATTTTGGAAAGCATTAACACTGGTGTTACTCTCCAGGAACAGAGCGCTGCAAAAGACTTGTCAGGCACAGTCCTCTTTTTTATAACAGTGCTTTTTAGCTTAGAAGCCAATGTTGTTAAGACATACATTGACTTCTCTTAGGCACCCATTTGCAAGACACATATCAGATTTTATGTACATCACTGCTGTTATTCTTATGCACGTATCAAACCTACAAGCCATGAGGAACACACTGGTACATTTTTTTCATCTACTGATTCCTGCTTTATTCCTGCTCTTTCTTTTACTCCACTGTCTTCACTCTAGCCCTACCAGACTGCATATTTACACTCAGAATTGCACCATCACTATGGATCACTCTCATTTTGCTTTGTTTATCAATAACACTTCTCTTCAGTATGGATACATGCTCTTATATTTGTCTTCCTAGTATTGAAGATGTCCACTATGACACAGAAATTTGCAAATTTCACAGAGCAAAACTCTTCTACAGTCTTTATTTTCAGGAAGATATTAATAAAGCATGGACACTAGGCTGCTTGCTGCACCACATCCTCCAAAAACAGGTTCTGTCAAACCAGGGCTCACAAAGCTTCAAAATATACTTGGCAAGTGTTGTTCAATAAATCAGTTATCTTCTTACTAGACTAGGATCCGTTAACAAAGCCTTCTCAATAGCACAACATATTTTGGGTGTAACACAACTTTTCAAGTCTAATCTTGATTTCTGGTTTCAGTGAATTATCACTAGGCAGACAAAAGAAAACAAGCAATAAGAACTGCTCCCTCTAGCCCCCACCCTGTACTGAACCGTTTCTCCCTTATTTTGTGCCTTGTAAACCACAGAAAATATAAAATGTAAGTTATGCACCTACTTTGTATTCTGGGGGTATCCTTGCTCCAAATCCAAAGGCTGGGAACATTTTGTCACTGGAAAAGAATAAGAAAAAGAAGAGTTCCCACAGAGAAATGCATTTTGTTACAATAAACTTTTATTCTTCTGTAAGCATTCACAAAAAATGCAAAGCAGCACAACAGTACAGAATTGGCTTTTAGGTCAAGAGTGTTACATGGCAGACTGGAAAGGTATTGGATTAGAGGAGAAGGGGTGTGTACTGACCATGATGAAGAAATGATATGAGAGATTTTTCAGATGAAACCCTAGTATTCTGGGGAAGTTAAAATCATTCGGAGAATACTGAGGGATCAAGGTATCTTGCATTTCTCCCACAAATGCAATAACCGGTCTGTATTACCCACTCTTTTGCACTATCTGACTGTAGAATGAGGGTGACTTGTCTTAATAGCCTGTAACAACAGATTTATTTCATATAAATACAGATGTGCTCCCCCAGCTGAGAAAATAGATGTAGTGAAAAGATGACTCTCTAATTAAAAGTGTTCACAAATTTGGGTTCTTATGGTTGTGTAGGTGCAAAAGATATTTTTATTACGAAAGTATCAGAAAAGGGGCAATTTCACACCCTCATATCTGCAGGTTCTATAAAACTTTCCACCTGCATCTTTAGTAGCTCCACTAAAACATGAGATTATTTTAATTAGGCATAGATTGACTGATAACCTAGCAAATGCTGTGGCATGGTCAGTTTGCCTTCAAGCACTACAGTGAGGTTTTTCCATACCAGTTAGATCTGTAGAGACAAAAATTCTTGATTCAGAGAACCTGAAAACTTCAAGGCTGTTAATACCCTTTCAGAAATGCAATAATGTCTCACACAGCCCACGTGCTGTCAAGCTGCCTCTTCCCAGATGGCAAAGTGGAAAACAACAAGCTGTAAGGAATGTCTCGTCCCTGAGTCAGCAAAGCACTTGATCACACACTTGAGTTTAACAATTCACCCAAACATATGCTTGATTCTAAACACATCCTGAAGCCCTGCTGAAGTCACTGATCTGTACTCCAGTGCTCTGATGAATCAAACCCCTCATGAGTTTGTCCCATTCTGCTTACAGGGTTTCAGGGCCCTTGGAAAAGTTAAGTTCCTACTACCATTAGCACTTTCATCAATTGCCTAGAAAGGCCAGCAGCTTCAATTTTCTTTGTATAGTTCACAAAGTTGCCACTCCAAGTATTGAGTGAATAATTTGCTTCCCAGACATACTCAGGAAAGATAATAGCACCCACTAAAGCTGCTGGGCCATTCTGTCTGGCATAGGCTGTAAAAGGCACTATGATATTTCTGATACAAGCTAAAGAAAAGTGGAAGAGTTTAAAAGAAAGCAGAAATAAGCCCTCAATGAAGTTAGATTTGCCATCATGGGATACAGAAATAATCGCCAGATCACATGGAAGCACTGATGACTGTCATCTGATGGCTTAGCTCTCACAATTGTTGTTTAGCTATGAAATGTAGTTTCCGCATAAATCTTGGGAGCACAATTCTGTGTATCACATGTTACACTGTGTGACAATGGATCTTGCAAAGGAGGACTACCATAATTTGCATGGTAATGAAACATTTTTTCAAAGATATGTCAGAAATGAAGTAGCTGTTGACATCTGATGCTAACCACCTGCTGATAACTTTCTCTTTGATTAAACACTCTTGGAAGCAGGGAAGCCCTTATAAATAGATGCAGAGAATTCAGGCACACACTTAGAAGGCAAGAAATAAGAAGTCATTAGAAAAGAATCTGAGGGGAGAGAAAAATCTTGTTTTACATCAATGATTAAGCATGGTTGGATTAGAAAATCAAACCCTGTGGAGCTGCGAGTTAATTGATTTTGGGCAAGGGCAAACAAAGACTAAAAAAGAATTTTACTTAGGTAGAACATAAATGTCTAAGTTCAATAAAGCAATCCAAAAAGCTGATGTTGGCAGCAATTACCCAACCTGGGAGATGCCTAAATGCATACAGTGCTTGCATTTGTCCTGCAATGTTTCCAGAGTAAATAAGTGTAGGCACTCTCATACCTGCAGCTCCCTCCTCTGCTCTGCAGCAATTCAGAGGCAGCACTGATACCTCCAACAGCCTGGATTTTCCTTCTGGTGGTGAGACTCTCACATTCCCAGTCACACAGTGGCACAGCTTCCACTGTTATTCTGCACTCAGGATACCTTACCACCACAGTCAGGACACCTGTCTTTATTTTTAGAATCTCCCATATCTCCTTTTTGAGCAAGTGCTAGTTACTGCTACCATTACCTTGTGAAAGAGTAAAGCTGGGTCATGTACACCTTCAAGATGAGATTCCACACAGCTGCTTTTCAGAGGGAAGAAGTACAGCAACTCCAGAGAGAAGGGGTATCCTGGGGTCTACTCCTGTGCTTAGTACTTTCTCTTGCCTAACTCAGGACAGCTCCACGCTCTCCTTGGAAAGCTCCTCATTTTCCAGAATTTAGGTACATTCCTTTAGTATTCTGATTCAAGCTGCTGGGACCAAGGAATTAATGTTCATGTGCTCCCAGAGCTTGATCTTTATGGTACAAAGGGAACCTTTTGATTACTACTCATGGCATGTCTTGCATAAAAAAGATAATCATGTTATTCCCTGAGCACGCCTCAAAATTTGTGGCTGACAGCTTTCAGAATAAAATAAAATTTTAATGTTAGCAATACTTTTCCTCCTATCATGCAAACCAATGTGTTCAGCTAACATAAAGGTCTCAGTCTTCAGTAATTATGCAGTTTAATGGCTTAGTGATATTTTACAAAGTAACCCTCTCTAGTCTTCCCATCCACCCCTCACTTTGTCATATGAGAGAAAAACCAGCAGCTGAGCCTGCTCTCATTCTGCTTATCCTGCACTACTGAGACACAGCAGGGAAAAGGTGACCTAGAAGGGTAGCCAGGGATTCTCTCGCTTCCAGGACAATCCCTTATGGTATAGAGGCGTGACAGACCCAGGGCTATCGTGGCAGCTTGTAGCAGAAAGCAGAGCAGCTTCCCAGCTTCTGGAATCTATGTCAAAGGTTAGGCCATCTAGGGACTAAAACTACAGTCAGAAAATGAAAAGAAGGTTTCTTGGTGCCTCAGGGATGAATTGCATGCATCAGAGACTCCAGTTCTGCTTCCTAACCTGGCATTTTAGTAGGAGAGGGATCTGCTCTAATGACTTTTCTTCCTTTGTAATTTAAACTCACTCAAAAGAAGAAAACAGCGAAATAGCTTTCCTTTGTGTTGCTTGCTCAGGCTTTTGGGCTTCATTTATACCATGAAATAGGACTGGGACCCTGGCTGAAGCACTGGGATGTGACTACAGGCATAGTCTTTTAGCACCCTTCCTGGCATAGTGCTGGCCCCTGACAAGCAGCAGCCCCCAGAGACTACCCAGGGACATTGCTGGGGACAGCTGTGTTTGAGACTGCTCTCAAATGGGAGTTTGGGTATCACCAGTTTGTGCTGGGAAGAGGAAAGCTGAGATATAAGGACATGGGCAGTGCCATGTCCTTGGCTTCAGGCCACATTAGGATCTTTGGTTTGTCCAGTTCAAACCTAGCCAGTGAGTCCTTGGCACATGCAAGGAAACTGCTTGCACTGTCTTGCTGGAGACACATTGCTAAAGGGACAGGAGAGAAACACAGAAGTGGAAAAACAAACTGGTTCTGTAAAACCTGAATTTTACAAAACCAAGTAAAAAAAAAGGATTATGGCTTGGCAGAATCTTTACAAAATTACTCTTCACATCTACTTCACATTTTCAATTGTTCTTTGGCTTACATAGGTTCCCTTGAAAATTAAAACTTGGCATAACTTTCAAAAAGCTGAAGTAATCGAAGATTAAAAAAAGCAAAGGCATAAGTCTTTTACTTTTATACTTGGTTATATAAGGGCCATGAGTAGTCATGCAAGCATAGATGTATATGGCTTTTTGTACTTTTTCCAGTCAAACACGTATATATTACTGAAAGATATCAAAGACTGAGCAGATCTAGGTTATACCCTAAAGGTAAAATCAAGGAGAGGGTTCAGGTTCAGTGTTCATATCGGTAAATGTAAATTAATGGACATAAAAAAGAATTGTCAGAACTCCAAGACTGCAGTTTTCTGAACAGAAATACAACCAGTTAGAGAAAAGTCCCTCAGTAACACCTCAGCTATAAGATAACACACAGCTGAAAATAATTTCTCAAAATATCCTGTATTATCCTTTTGGAAGATTGCTCAGCTTTACTCACCCATCCTTCAAGCTATCTAATAGAAAGAGAGGAAGCACAATGACAAATCAATACGTTAACAGGGGCAAAGAGGAGAGAGATTTCAGTGAGCTGTACTGCACAGACAGGAGAACAGATGAATAGGTTTTTTAACTTAGTAAGTGATACAGATAATGATACCTTTTTCTGTTTCACTAGAAAGCCTAGTGCTACTAGGAGGTAAGAAATATGTTTAAAACAAAGATAAGGAGACAAAATAAAGAACATTTCAAAATCTTGTCTTGCTAACCACTGGTGCCCTCTGACATGTAGTATCATTGAAACTTGAAGCTCAGCTTTATTCTGAGAAGGATTTGCTATTCCTAGAGAATAGCAGAATCCAGATAAAACTCTTCCACTGTCTGAAATTAATTACTCAGACATTAGAGAGTCTTTTGCAATTTCCTCTGAAGCTGCTGGCATAGACAATGTTGGAGATAGAGCTAGGTATTCACCAGTGTGGGAATACCTGTATTTGGAAAGGAAAACAAGAGCTGTCAGGACTATGTTCTCTGAAAACTAGTTCCCTTTTAAAATCTAAATTAGGAATCTAAGTTCTTAATTCTATGGAATAAATGAAGGGAGGAAAAAGGCCTAAGTCATTCTATATGCCATTTATTCATTCTGAAAAAATGAACTTTTAGCTAGCCACTTACACAGGTTGTTTGGGACTCATTTTACTGGTGCTCATGAAAGCCCTTGGGTACGTAGTTATAGATGTGCTTCCCTTTAAACTCCTGACGTCAATACAGCAATTTGTATGGGTGTGACTGAACTGACCTTGGAGAGCCTCAGCATGAAAACCTGCGCACTGTATGCTGGAGCAACACAGTAGCAGTAGTGGTACTAATGATGCAGTGAATGGAGGGGGAAAGAAAGAAACATGGGGCAAAGGCAGGGGGGAAAGAAACACAAAGAACCCATTTGTGGTTTCAAATGACCAAATATATTAAATTTACAGCTCTTAGAAATTCTTTCAAGGAATATACCTGACTAGAATCCCTGGATATTAAGCTGTCAGTTGTAATTTTGGTTTTGAGTCAGATCAGAATTATCAGGGAGATATTTTTAAAGTACTATGCTGGATGCACTAAAATCAATTACTGTGCCTTTCATTTTCAATTCTAATATTAAAAGAATAAACTGTGAATCTGCTCTGCTCTACATACTTTTCCTGTGATAAAATCAGACATTTAAACTCTGACATTTAGACTCTGTTAAAAATAAGTTTCAAATTGTAAAAATAAAAGGGGAGTGTCTGTTACACCTGTAATTGAAAAAAGTGTGAATGTGAGAAGAGGGAGAAGGAAGGAAGGGGACATGGGAAGAGGAAAAGGGGGAGAAGAGAGAGGAAAGGGGAAAGAAAAAGAAATAGGAGAAAACAGGAAATGCTGCAAACAAAATAGAGTCATCTCAAAACCCAATTAAAATTGTAATCTTTCATGTTCAGGGAGCAAACTGGAAGAATATGAGCTGAATAAAGTGTTTCCTTTCTAAAGCATATGAATGAATCATGTTCCTGAGTGTATTACTTAGTACTTATCTGAGAAGGGCTTGATGCCAGTAAATTCTGAATCATAACAGCTTACATGGATTAGTAGCAGTTCCAAAGAAAATACAGAAATCATTTGAAATATTTAAACATTTTCAGTTCCTGCTTTGCAAGCAGAGATAGGTTAATGAAGGACATTATATGTGTGATTGAATAGCACTAAATAAAACTGTTTTAGTGGAAGGGACCGGAGCCCATCTACTTCACCTCTTGCTGTCTTGCTCAGCCACCTGTACTCCTCCAGGATGGGCTAGAGGAAGAGCCAGGCTGTGGTCCAGTTCTCAGCCTGCCCCAGTCAGAGTTAGAAAGACCACAAGAGTTCAGCGGCAGCAGTGTTTTCTCCCTCTAATCTGTATTCTTCTCTGAGGGACAGCTATGCTGTCACCAGATACTCACTGTGTGGTTGTGCCTGGTTCAATACAACCACATCTCTGGTTTTGGCCAGATTACTGTGTGATTAATCAAACCAGTACTGTATGTAGCAAAGCTTGGCATCTAGTCCATAACACACAGCAATTTTTAATGGAGCAGTAGGAATGAACTGATTATCACACATCTTGGTTACAAAGGAGATCTGGGAGCACACAGATCAATGGTAAATCACTGCAACAGCTACATTGTTTGCTCTGTCACAGACAGAGATGCTACACAATCATGTGCAAAATTCTGACATTAAAATTCGCTCACTGTCTTTAATTACAGCTCTTAGTCACCTTAGGGGAGCTGGAATCTGCTGCATATGGAGAAATAGATACTGACAAGTAATTGAGTTTCAAGAATATGAGGGAATGCCTGTCTCACCTGCGAGGGAAATAGTTAATGAAGCAGGGGAATACAAATTCCCCAAAGCTAACCACCAAAAGGCATCAACTCATGGAATAACTAACAAAGCCGAGTCCAGGTACAATACATTTAAACTTCCCCTTGTTAACATTAAAGAATTACAAGCGAAGCTCTGCAGGGTAAAAATATCAAATGAACTCAGAAATTCCTAGACTGGGGAAAAGTAAATACCCATAGAAAAAAAAAGTCATCAGAGCTTGGGGGAGGAGTAGGCTAAGCATAATGAAATGGCAGTGAGATGTATCACTTGATAGAAGGATAGCCTAATAAAATGGCATATTCAGGAAGGTGAGACAAAATGTCAAGCTTCCATGCAAGATGACAAATAAATTGCAATGACCTGATTTATACCTACATGAATGACTCAATTCAGTAAAATGGATCTTGAAAAAGAAATGGGACTTTATAATTGGGAATAAACTAGGGAAGGGCATGTTGCAAGAGGTAACTGTGAGTTATATTTAACTTCTCAAACCAGGCAGTTTCTAGACAGCCCCATGTATTTTAAGGGGTTGCGCATATACCCATGTACTTTCCAAAACCTTAACTCTATAGTGAATTGGCATATCTGTGGCACCATATATGGAAAATTGTACCATCACTGAAAAGGTCATTCTCATACAGACTCTGATCTCACACGTGTAAAACTTGACATGACTTGAATATGATGCTGCAGGCAGCAGGCTGAATTCTACCACATAAGATGCAGATTGTGAAGAATCCCAAAGCAAAGAGTGGTGGGGCCACGCCCTCATGAAACACAAGTGTGGCTTTCAAGTTTCAGAGTGCACTGCGCTAAGTAACCACAAAACCAAAAGATTTGCTACGTATGCAAATAATTTTGTCCCTTTTTACAAATCACGTGGAAAGGGTTGGTCAGAGAGCTTCCTCTGCAACAATTTTTCTATCAGAAAATATCTATAAGAGGCATGCTGGGAAAAGGGGAATACAGGACTGCATGGGCATATGTATGCAGGAAGGTGCTGGGAGAGGAATTTTCATCAAATCCTCTCAAGATACAAATGAGCTTTCTAGGATGAACAGGATAAAACCGTTACAGAGATTATATTGTGATTTAATGTGACCAAATGAGCTGTTGATGTAATTTTATCAAAATCAAAATGACATTAAGTCAGCATGAAGAACACTATCAAAACAAGTTAGAGCAATATTGTAAGTGAAGTATACTGATGACTAAACATTCAGCTAGGCATCACTGAATACGCAGAGAAAAAAAGGTACTACCCTCTGTTCTGTTGATTTGGACTCTCTGATCAAGGTTAATTTCACAATAATTTGGAGGCGATAAGATAGTAAATGGAACTTAATTCATTAGAATTGTTTAGATTTGATTGAGCACAATTTTACCCACAAACATCCTGTTAAGGTCAATTCAGGCAAAAGGTGTCCACGTTCTGTAAAGGAGAAAACTTGCATGAAAAGATTTAGAACATGGTGTTCACTTACCCCGCAGATTGGTTTCCAAATGGGAATAATTTGCTTCTCAGCTATATGCTAATATAATGGAGTGCATGACTGGAATAGTTATATCCTTAACAATGCAAGGGGGAAATTTGCACTTCCGAAGTTGTGGACATAGTTGCGCTGACTAAAGATGTACCAGATTAGTATCACACTGCATCAGTGAAAATGGCAAGATAAACTGCTATTTTCTTTATTTATGCTTATTTACTTATTAATGCTTATTTATTTACACAGATGTTTAGTCTTTACAGCAGTAGGTGGTATGCAATTTCCAACAAAGTTTGTAGGGTTTTGTACTTCAAGTCACTCTCTTTAGAAAGAAACGGTGACAGAGAAATCCCAGCAGTACCAGTCTGCACAGTCCCAGAGAAGTGTCAGTTGCTGCACAGAACAAAGCTCTTCCTCAGAGGAGATTTCAAGCTGAACTGAAAAATAGTAAAGACTGCACAGAAAACCCCACAGAAAGTTAAGATTTTGATGTATGAAAGAATGCAGCAGAGGTCTCTGAACAGCACCTGGAGGAAGCAGTTGTTTTGCTAAGAAACTTGGAAGGGACTGCTCGTGACTGCTACATTGACATAGGAACTGAGTGCCTGGGAGAAGAGGCAGCATAAAGAGGACACAAGGATGAAAACATGGTAAGGGAAAAGGCAGAGCTGCAAGAATAGACAGTATCTGCCCAGGTAAAGAGCCTGCAGAGATATACTTATATATAGACATATATATACAGATAAATACACAGACACATATATGTATGTATGTATGCACATATGCAAAAGAAACTGTTACGATGTCACCTGCCCAACAGTTTTACTAGACTAATTCTCCTGTACCGATTCTTGGGATAAAAAGTGGTGATTGTAGAAACCACTATGTGGCAGCAGTCAGCAAATACAGGTTGTCTACATATTAAGTCATTGTGCCAGCCTAGGTCCACAGCAGTTAAATCCAAGGATTTTCAATCCAGTTTTGTGATTGGAAGTACTAGTAATTCCTTTTTCCCAGTGCAGTTCTAGTCATGGGTTATCCAAACACTTCAGAATATGTTTACCCACTTCTGAGATTCCTGATAAACATAAGCTACAAGTTTTTCTGTATAGGTTACTGTTTTTCTACTACTCTTCTGTTGTATGTCTGTGCAAATTTGGTGCTATTAAAGCACTAAATAAAAAGATTCATGTCTTTTCCCCCATGGTTTTTAAACTTGTTTAGATATGCTAATCAGCTTTTTTGCTTAACAGCCTCCAGAAAGGTTGTTTCTGTAATTAAAGTGATAAAGAGAGATGCTTAATAATTAAGCATATTTTTATTTATTGATCTGCATAGGTAGATTAAATTTTAACATCTGTATCTCCGTATAGGGTTTTCATGAAATATTTAATGTTGCATATAGTGCTAGTTATTCTAGGCATCATTCTTTTGCCCCAGTTTTGATGATCCACTATTATACCACTATCTCAACCAAAGCAAGGTTCTGCTTTTCTGCTGGTGTCTGCTAAAATTACTTCAAGGTATTTAATTCAGATCCCTCCAGCCAAGGTAACTCTCTGAGTCTTCACTCGCAAACCCATAGCTAAACTAAAGCAGACTGCAAGGTGTAAACTGGGATCTCTTTTCCACATAAAGCCTCAGTCCAAAACCACAGCATTTAAGTATGTACTGACCTTTGTATTTGGGACCAATCACACAGATTTGTATATGACTCCCATAACATGTACTACATTATACATACCTTGATCTCTTTTTCCTCCCTAACTGCTCTCTGCTGAGTACCTCAGGAAATGTGTTTCTGGGCCAGATGGACCTTTCATCTGACTTAGTTTTTTCCCTTTTTAGATCTACACTGAAAAGGATGTGCTGGACTGGGAATCCTGGTCTTTTATTTTCTCCATTCATTTTTTCCCTTCTTTCCTAATTTTCAAGTGCACTTCATTGCATGAGGGAAGGAATGTTTTACATATGGATTTCAATCAGAGTGAACGCATTCACTGAGGCCTAAAATACTGAAGAAGAAATCATAATGAGGATTTTTTGCATCTAGTCAGCTACTGCTGCAATCATTGATTGCAGAAGCTAATGTTAAAACACAGATTGACTTCAAGACTTTCACATCTTTTGTGGAACATGTCCCAGTTTTAAAATGTTCACTCTTAAGTATTTTACTGAGCTCTACACATAAATAATTTCTGCACTTTACAGGAATAATGAACTCCTGGCTCATTAGTGGCCTTTGGGGAGGTTGCTAGCCAAGTGTGCTTTACACAAGCAGTTTATTTGTTAACATATTATCTATGTGAATGTCAGTTTTATGGAGCTACTTGAGCATTTAGAGTTAAGAAGGTTATTTGCTAAATTAAAAAGGACATTAGTGTCAGGAAACAGATAGAATTTATCTTCCATGTGTTTCAAGGGCTCTTGGAAATTAAAAAAAAGTCTGCAGTATCTTTAAGAGTGAAGAATTAATTTTTGAAATAGATTTGGAATACAAACAAAATGAAGATCAACTTTATGACATCATTTTACAAAACTATGCAGTCAAATACACGGAATCACGAGCTGAGTGTGTAGGGGATGGCCCATCAAGAATGGGAAGCTCCACAAATATCCAATGCAACAAATGCTTAAAATTGTTGGATAAAATACATCTAACCTTTGCCTTTTTCAAAGTCATTGATTTGGCCACACAAAAGCTGATTCTTAGATGTTTGCAAGCACTTTTTATGAATCCAGTGAAGAAACCTGAATGTATGCACAAATATAAAACTATGTGTAAAAATTAATCACAAAGATCATCCAGGTATAAGGGAGGCACTGAACTTTTGGGTGTGGGGTGAACAATTAACAATAAATTTCAAATTCAGTAAAACTCTTAACTCATCTTAGTGCCATCTATATTTTGCATAATACTTTACTGTTTGCTGGATTCTGACTGAATTCAATGGGATCAGATAATAAGCTCTAGTGTCTTGCTGAAACAGAACAGATATTTTAATGCAAAGATAAATATTTAATATAATATAATGAGATTCTTAATAAGCAGAAGAGAAAGGAAAGCTACTAACTGCAGAAATTTCAAACTGTGGAGCAGATTTGCAAGTCCTGCCATGGGCTTCACTCACAATATCATCATTAAAAGCTGCAATAATGAAAGATCATTTAGGAAGTATTACAGCCTTTAGCATTATGTTCATGTAACAGCATTTATCCTTACAAACAAGCTATTTACATTCCCATTCCAACCCTTTTTCCTTTGCCAGAGACAGCAGTCACTGCAGAATGAGAGATGAGCTACACTCATGGCTAACTGGTTATACTCCAGCATTGGTAAAACATATAATTACGATCAAAGGACCAGCCATTTTAATAAACTGTGTGCACTGTTGTTATTGTGACTTATGCCTCTGCTGTGCAGAAAGAGAAGCTTATAAAACAGCATAAAAGAGAAATCAATCTTTTTACTGCATGGCTAAGTCCTAATCATACATATTACATATACAAGTATATATAATAACTATATTATATGCATAACTATATATTTATACATTCGAGTAAAACTCTAATTGTGTATATATATAAGTGTGTGTGTCTTGGTATATAGCTCCAGGTGCTAACATGAGAGATTCATAGCACACCTGCACCTATCTTGGGAAAAGTACTTGTTTTATCTATAGATACTAGTTTTCACAGATGTTTCCAGATTATAATAATAGAAACAGTCAATGTGCACGTATATGTGCTGAGGGCACATCCCAATACTATTTGGGTGCTGGTTCTTGCCTACTCAGGGCAGCTGTGCTGTGCTGTGCAACTTGCTGCCATTATTCAGATGGCTTCTTGCTGTTCATATGCCTCTGTTTCCTTTTGATGGAAACCAGGACGTATGAAGGGGAAGCGAGAAGAGGTAGGTCAGGTCCTGCCCTGCAGTCAGGACATGGACAGACCTTATGCTGGGACACAGGGGAAAGGAAACATTCCCTGATTCCACAGTTTAGCCATAGGCTTCTCTGGCCTACAAAGCAGTGTTGAGCAGGGGGCAGTATTTGGTGAACAGCTGCCATGGAGAACAGGACATATTCAAAATTATTACTACATAACT
Source organism: Mesitornis unicolor (assembly GCF_000695765.1). Taxonomy (NCBI): domain Eukaryota; kingdom Metazoa; phylum Chordata; class Aves; order Mesitornithiformes; family Mesitornithidae; genus Mesitornis; species Mesitornis unicolor. The sequence continues at coordinate 77,325 of NW_010198561.1, read as the reverse complement.
TAGAGAGAGTCATGGCTGTTGTAAGATTCTGGTTCACAGGTCTGACGTTTTAACTGATGAATGAGTTTGTCTTTCCTTACATCTGGGTGTTCAACCAGCAATGACACCTGTCATCTCTCCTTTGAAAACAGCATTCTCTTGAAGGGGCCCCCAGCAGGCTCTAAAACAGAAGGGTGGCCAAGACCACTGTTCAGAGTTGGTGAAGGTTAGAAGCCCTGAAGCCCTAAGCCACCATAGTTCACACAGAGCTAGGTATAACCTCAACTGCCTTAAGTGCACCTACTAACGCATTGCTAAAAACATGCAGAGGGAATATACACACATTTGGTAGTGATCAACAGATTTTCAGGATCCTGGCTGATATTGCTGGTTGATTTCACTTCTGATCCAGAGAACTCAATACTGAAATTACTGAGGTTAAGAATATATATGGAACGAGACAGAAGCAGATCCTTTTAATATTAAACACTTCAGTGCCCAATGATTTTTCATCATTTTCATCTGTTTCTCTATGCCAAAAAAAGGCAGAGTAGACTTGCTCAATTTCAAGGTAAAATCATACCAGTGATATAATTCTTAATATAAAAGAAAGATTGTGAAAATATTTAAATAGACATACATGTTTCTCACTTACTGCTTCATGAGATCATCTTTAAACATTCATGAGTCATTTAACTTGAAATAAATTCTTCTCCGTGGATCTGTCTGCTTATTTTACCAAATATTTTCAATAATAAGTTTTCAGTGTGTTTTCCCCTTTCCACTATTTCTAACTGTATTTCCTTAAAATTAATTCTAATTCCTTTAAACTAATCAATGTTTATCCTCCCTTTATGGTCTATTGCTGCTGTTGCTTAGTCGTTGATTATATAGCATACAAAATTTATCTTCTCTCTTATGACAATGTTGTTATAGCCTGAAACAATTCCACCATATAGATAAAGTATTAAGTCTTTTGTGCAGGTGAACAGCTCTTCCATTTCCCATACCATTATCAGATTGGCCAGTTCCTCCAGGACTGCAGCATTTCTACAATCAGGACAATAATCAAAGCCTATTTCTCATTCTCTGAATATTGCTGATGAAAGAATGTATCTCATTCTTTCACGCTTAACTACGCAGAACGGCATTATTCATTTAGCTGTTTCAGGAATCTCTGAACCATACAGATAAATGGACTTCTGGATGAGCAGGAATTATTCCACTGTATCAAGGGATGTGAGGCAGCCCTTAATTTGGAGCATTAATTATTTAGGGATACGTTATGTTAGGCTGATTTGTACAGAAGCCTAGATTATAGGAAGATTTGGTTTGATCAACAGAACTAACTAGAATACATAAAAGAAAATTTTGGAGGTAGAGTATGGTCTCTCTGCATATTACTTACCAATACAATTTATCCCAAATTACAAATAAATTTGAATGTTTCTAATTACAGAAGTATTTTAAGTAATAGCCATAGGCTTTTTTTCCCACCCAATTATAAAAAAACAGTCTTTTGGACTATAAGTGTAGCAAAAGTTAGCATTCATCAGCTGTGCTATTGGAATGCAAAAAGCATGTAAACAACAGGTTTTACTTTATTCTAACTATTCTTTCCTTTTATGTAAATACATTAATTCTGAGACCCAAAGAAAATTTTCCTTGGTTTGCGTTGAAATCAGTCAGTTGTGACTATTTGAGATAATTAATAGATACAAACCATAAAGCTTCAGGTAAGAGCACTGCTATCTTTGTGGTCTCATGCCCCTGTGGAAATAATGACACTCTGTCTCTAAACAGCCCTTAGGTTCAGCA
>NW_010198561.1:0-75497 GCF_000695765.1 Mesitornis unicolor | reverse complement strand
TCTCTTCACTTCTAGCTGAGCATAACCTGGAAACAGAAATCCTACTGCAATATTTTAAGCACAACTGGGCTCCCTGGAGCAGTTACAGATCTGTGCCGTATTTTGGACTTTTACTGAATTTGAAACTGTTTGTTGTTTGTTTTTTTTAAAATTGTACATACAGAAGATTTGTTTTATAGGTCATATAGGCTCATAAGTCTCAAGGCTGCAACTAAAGACAAGAAGAACTTCTATCTAGGACCTGTAGAAGGATTGCTCCTCCTAATTTATTTTCTTCTCTGGAGAAATCATAAGTTTTCATTTCCAGTTTGCTGGATTCAAAATGTGCAAGTACAAAGAAAAGGTCCTCACTTGACATTTTGATCAGTAAGCACTGGCCATATTGAATCAACTTGCTCATGGGAATATATTTATATTGTCACAACTTGAGAGCATGTACAGGTCAAACACATGCCAGAAAGGTGACATTTCCCTGGGAAAAGGAATTCTGGCTTTTGTTCAGCCCTCGTCCATAGCTCAGACAACCTCAGTTGTGCTGATTAGCATCAAAAGGCATTTTCTGCCGCTCAATAGAAGTGAATGATGCTGATGATTTCATTTAAAAAATGACTGGCCATTATTTTTTGTACTGATTGGAATATGCTCTATTGAGAGAAGAATCCTGATTTGGGATTAATATCTCCATACAGGAGGGACTGTATAACTTAACTATTCCATCTTCTTAAAAAATATACCTTAAGTGATAAAATTTAAAAAATCTGTGTGCATAAACCAGCACTTTTTATTCCTTTCTCTATTTTGAAGTGTATTAATCCTCTGAATTACTGCTAGTAGTTATTAAATTACTGAATAATCATTGAGGAATTATCAGCTCACTTGCAATGAAATATTAATTTTCTCAGACTAAGTTTGACCATCAAATTCTTACAGAAATTGTATCAGAGCAGTATTTTCCTCATTCTTCTTTAAGAAGACATTTCATTACCATGTGAATTGAATTGCCTCTGAGCAGGCTAATTGGTATATGCAACATGTAAAATACAAACACAGTATAAAGTCACATTTTTACAGAAAGTATAATTCAAATTTGACTGGAAATACCATTTTTTTTTTGAGATCTGGTATTTGTATACAGCAAAGTGGTGGGTAGATGTCTATTATATGTGCAAATATTAGAAAGTATAACTGTGTAAGATACTATAACTCACCTCAAAGAACATTTAAAGGAAATGCACATGGTAATTAGATAAATAATGAGCAATTAATTTGATAGAAGCAGGCAGTCTGTTTGAAAGCAACAGAAGTACATAATGTAGTCAAAGCATACTTACATTTGCTTATTTATTTAAAAGCATGTTGTGTGCACACATTATCACTATCTTTTAATATTTATTTTAGAAGAGACAAATAGTCAATGGGCTAGAGAAAAAAGCCATGTACTTCTAAGAACACATTGACTTTAAAGAACAGCCACAGCCACTAAGCAGTTTAGGCAACTACAACACATCATCTCAGAAACACTTTTCTGTAGGATGGGACAGAACCAGACTCCTAGGCATATCAGAGAGGATGCTATTAGCATCTGCAAAACAGGATTCAAGTTTAACACACATGAAAAATCTACTCAAACATGCAATTTCGGCATGTGAATCAAAACCTGAAACTTAACACACATATCAGCCAAACAGCCAAGAACCGCGTCTTTCATTACAATGAAGCTAATCTAAACCCACTGTCACTCCCAAAAGTGTGTTAAGGTAGAATAATCTTTCTGATGTGCAGCCATTTCTCTTAAGTGACTAAACATGGAACTACTGCAGCCGGCAGCAGGCAGTCATTGATTTCACACTGGGAAAACACTCTAAAGACAACTCTGTTATCAAATGTTATTTACCTGTCATAGTCTTGGCAAATCTCCCCAACAGCTACCAACGCTTTCAAGTACTCATTGGGTTGATAAGGGTGGATATAGTGCAGTGAGCAGCTGTTCCTAGGATCACCATTTGATGCAGTGAAATCTATAGCTACCTGGAAAAGAAGAAAAGTCAATGTGTTGTGGAGCTCTTCTGGGAATAAGTATACCCACACTATCCATATATCTTTACCAGAAACAGTTTTCTGTAGAGACTATAGCCTTAAAGAAAAAGTCATTTTACAGTGTACTTCATTGAATTTTAATTAGGATAGTATTCATAAATATGTCTAAAAGTAAATGACAGATTATAAAATTAGAGATAATAAAACTAAAATGGCATAATTAGGAAAAAAGTGAACTGCATTATTATTCTATGTGAAAAATTATGTTCTAATACAAATGAACCAAATTAACTGTCTCTAGGTTCTCATACTTAATTAAATTATTCCAGCTCAGGTGATGTTCAGGAGATAAAAGCTTTGCAGCAAAAATGTCCCGAGAGAGTTAAAAAAGTCCTACTAAAACCATAAATTAAAACTCCAGTTAGGGACACTTCATAGCTGTTTTAAACCTTACTGTGGCTGCATTAATAGTCGTAGATACTGCCTGTCTGGCACTTTTTATCTTCAGAACAAGTAAACATTATATAATTAACCCTCACGATTCCATAGATGATAGCAAGCTTAAAGGTGAGCTGCAGGGCAAAAATAAAGCTTGAATCCTGCCCAGATTTTTGTGTTGAAAAGGCTTAGAGAAGATTGTAGGAAGCATTCAATGCAAAAGCAAATATTAATGAATCCAGTCAAAATTAATTTCTCCCTTTTAAAATGCTCTTTTTACTTCTCATTGAAGATATACTCTGGCATGCATCTTCTTGTGATATGACCAGAAAGCCCTCTTCTGAATTTGTGATGCTGTTTTCTAGGAATTCCCAAAAGGAGGAAGTAGAAACTCAAAGCGTCTCATAGAGGGAACAAAGCCATTTACAGACTTCCTTATGACTTTCTCTAATGACCTCTTCCTCCAAAAACACCCGTTATACCTGGATATTCAATGGACAAACGCACAGAGTTCAGTTTTACAGTGCATTTGACGGGTAAGGGCTCTGCTGAAGGCTGCAAAAAGAACTTTGATGTCCCAGCTTGGTTCTGTGAATGTGCTGCTTCACCAGCTGGAGCCTCTGCTTGGCGCTGGGAAGACTATGTTATGCAGCTATAAAATGAAAATTAAACGAGATTTTCATTTTCCCTTAAAAAAATGACACAGTCCTCCAGAAACTTATTTTTTGGTTGCTAAAAACTAACGGGGAAAAATCATACTGAGTCAACCCAACATGGCATTTGATTGTTTCTGATTTTCTACTTCTTGTTCTTAGCTGAAGAAAAACATATTTCACCGGGCTCTAGTTAGCTTGGAAATTCCTTTGGCACCTTGATCAACTACGAACCCCCAGCACCTCACCACATTTCAGTCAGGAGATATGAGCTTGATTTGGCTTGCAAATAAAGTAATCTTTCACCTCTGCTTTCCTATTTACTGTTTCTGCACTGAAGCGGTGAGTCTGTTTTCCACATAGATCTTTTTCTGAAAATGACAGATTGATTTAACTTGAATAAATCAAAAGGAAACCTCTCATATTCTCACTTGCATGCATGCACGTAAACGAGTAAAAAAGAAACACTAGTGGTGTGTGAAACCTAAGGTAAATCCATACCTACTTGCATGGATTAGCTTAGTTTTGAGACACTTATTTTTAAAAAAATCTTAGCCAAGGTGTGCATATTTTTAAAAAATATGGGGTTTTTATCTGATACTAGCTTTAATTTTTTGTTCTGATTACAGAAAGTGCAAAAATGTCACTGTATGATAGAGAAACAAAGGTATTTTTACTGATAATCCCAAAACAGACATTAACAAGGCTTCAGTGACATATCAGACAAAACTGGACAAGACTACCTTCGTGGCTGTTAGCCATAGCTATATCTTTTTTAACTTAAAACAAGAGCACAGTACAGGAATAAGAAGTAGGTTTCATTCGCTTGGAAAAAAGTGTGGCTAGTGTTTGGGAAAGAAAAAATCACTCCCCAGAACAAGCTTCCTTTTTGGAAATGATCCTTGTAGTAGAGATCTGCTAATAAGCAAAAAAATCCTAATTTTCTATGATGAAGCCTTTATGAATATTTGTACTTGGATGCAGTGTACTTGACTTCGATCCAAATCTCTGACACCCAAAGGGAGGACTTTTAAGAAAGTCACAGCTTTCACTTGCCAAAATTCCAAAATAACAAGCGGAGCTCTGCTTTTTTAGCATTACTCAGCAGTACCAAAGTCTTGTGCAAATACATAGGATAAGGATCTGTAAAATTAAGTTAACATATCACAGAAGTTAGACTATTATCACAACAGAGCTAATCTTGTGGGCAGCAAAGTAGAAATCTTTCTTACAGTGTGTACATTTGTTTTTATCAATGTATCTTCAAATGTATCAGTTCGAATGTACCAGTCATTTTCCTACAGTTAAGTACGAAAATAACATAGTAGTAACTACACTCTTAGTATTTTTTTCCTCAGCATTATAAAAGGCTGATTTTCACTGCACTGAAAACTTCCTACATAGCTTGGACCTCCTGCTAAATCTGTCAGCAACAAATCAACCTGCCCAGTACTGTGACCTGCCTGAGAGAGAATCTGTCCAATATATCTTTCTATTACAGCTTCTTTTATGCACATTACACATGCTTTCTGCTGTATTTCCTGAAGTGATGAAAATGTCTTCTGACTACAGACCCATTTGCACTGCCAACTTCTGACCATTTCTTTTACAGCAGGGTACAGTGTCTGATAAGAGATACAGCGTTTTGCAATAAGCAGTGCATAAAAGTAGGGAACTGGAATCAGCACAATTGATCTCTATAGATGAAGGCTTCTTAATAAATGGTTTTAAAGTGAAGGAAAAGTTTATTTTAGTTTTTCAGAGACATTCTTTCTAACTACAAACTATGTTCCTACAATAGATGTACTAAGTATCCCAAGAACACACAGCATGATCACAGAATCACAGAATCACAGAACGTTAGGGATTGGAAGGGACCTCAAAAGATCATCTAGTCCAATCCCCCTGCCAGAGCAGGAACACCTAGATGAGGTTGCACAGGAAGGCGTCCAGGCGGGTTTTGAATGTCTCCAGAGAAGGAGACTCCACAACCTCTCTGGGCAGCCTGTTCCAGTGCTCTGTCACCCTCACTGAGAAGAAGTTTCTTCTCAAATTTAAGTGGAACCTCCTGTGTTCCAGCTTGTGCCCATTACCCCTTGTCCTATCATTGTTTGTCACCGAGAAGAGCCTGGCTCCATCCTCGTGACACTCACCCTTTAAATATTTATAAACATTAATGAGGTCTCCCTTCAGTCTCCTCTTCTGCAAACTAAAGAGACCCAGCTCCCTCAGCCGCTCCTCATAAGGGAGATGCTCCACTCCCTTAATCATCTTTGTAGCCCTACACTGGACTCTCTCCAGCAGTTCCCTGTCCTTCTTGAACTGAGGGGCCCAGAACTGGACACAATATTCCAGATGCGGTCTCACCAGGGCAGAGTAGAGGGGTGTTACCAAAGCTTTCATTAGTGCCTTAAATTAGCAGGTACATCATACTACAGCTTTTTGTTAGCAAATGTATGCATCCCAGTTTCCCTCCCTCAGCAAGTGCCCTTTCAAATCACAGTTGTATCATACTGCCTGTACACAGCATGAACTCAATAGAAATGCCATTAATATTAAGACAACAACAACAGTGCACGTACTAGGAGAGTTTCAAACAATTCCAGATCCATTCCAGTTAAAATAAATTGAAATCTGGGAAGTTGGAAGGAATAGGCCTCCTCCATTTCAGTGATCTGAACTTTTGTTTCATTTCAGCAAAATGAAATATTAAAATAGTAAAACAGAGCAGAAGCAGTTTTCAATTTGTGGTTCACAGCCTGTTGATAGGAAATCTACAATAAGTAAACAAAAGGCAAGCAAATTGCTTCGACCCTTCAGTGCACTGTGCAAGTGCTTGTGCTTCCATTGGAAAACATTTAGGAGGAATCAAAAAGCGTTTGAAAAGCACAGCTGTAACATAATAACATATATATCCCTAGACACTTACTAATGGTTACAGGGCTTCTGCGCTTGTGCTAGACTTGTGGGAAATGCATATTAACCAGTCTTTGCATGTGCTTAAGTGCATGTTCTGATTAGAAAAGGCTTTTAGATATTACTTGAAGACATTACTGTCTTTCTGAAATGACCCTCAACATATTTGATAATTTAGTACTTCCAGTCATATCTTATCGAGGAAATGTCACGAAAGATACATCAAAGGGGATTTGAGGGATTGGCTAGCTTCATATTTGGAGAAGAAATGGGCATTGCAGGCATGCGGGAATAACAGAAGAAGCAGCCAAGTAAGGCAGAGAGGTAATTACACAGGATGCTTTGCTTGAGAGAAGACCACTATAAAGATTTTTGTCCACCACAGTAGGTATTTCCTTCAAAACCAGAAACAAGCTCCTCAGTTCTGGGTGTTATCCAATGAGTGTGTGACATGTACTGGCAAAGTGCATGTTTTACACCTCAAAAAGCTTATTCGTATACAAGACGACAATCCACTGCTTTCTAGAACTGCTGCTGTTGGTGGAACTTTCTGCTGGGACAAGAAAAAAAAATAATTCTTTTTTTTGTTAAATCTTTTTGGAAAATGAAGGCTTATCTGGATAAAGTGAAATAGAACGTTTCAGTAGCACCCAATGTCTGACACTTGATACCTGGGAGTAGAAACAGGGTATGGTGCTACAGGAAAAGGTAAGATTTTCAGATGCAGAATATTACCCTGGAGCATTAGATTTTATCCTTGTAACTTGCATGAAATTAGAAGTCACAAAAACCAGACTGGAACTGAACTACAATCTGTATTCCTATGCTGTGGGAAATATTTTATTTTATTTTATTTTATTTTATTTTATTTTATTTTATTTCCCAGATTCAAAATACCAAACCCAGAAACAAACCAACCAAACAAAAATACCAAAACCACAGAGAATTAAGTGTTTCTAAAAATTATTATTATTTGGAAATGGAAAATACTGTATTAGTTTATGGCCAGCTCTGCAAATCATTTCATCTCTTGTTCCTTGAGCTGAATAGCTTCTGAATTTGCTCTAAATTACAACCTTGTCCCCCTGTACTGCCATCTTACTGCTGAGGTACGAAACATCAGCATTTACCCTAGCATTTACACCAGACTGACAGAGAGAGGTCCCTGGCTAGACTCTGCCTGTGACTTCCTGTATGGCACCATTAGAGGAGAAACAACTTGCTTTAATGGAGGACTCGGTCTGGAAAGGAAGACTGGGCCACAGAACTGATGAACAGGACATCTGACATTTAAGTTGCCAAGGCAGGTGAGCTGAAATGTCCCCTGTGACACAGTCCCAGCAAGGTAATCTATTTGTAATTCTTGTGAACTAACTGAGGCTCAAAAGCCAAAGGCTAATCAGCTCTGTCATAGCAGCTAATTCAGTTCTCCAGCTTTTGGTACTGGGTGTAGCTCAGGTGGACTTGGTGGGACTAAACCAGCTTAGCTTCTCACTCCTGTATGAAGCTGTCTTTCCTTTTTGCAGCGTGACTGTCATTGCTTCAAAGCACAGAAGTACATCCGTATGTGCAAGAAAATCTTACTGCATTAACATAGTTTTATTTTCTGGGCTTAATACATTTTGCAAGAAGACCTTAATAATTTACCAAAGAATGGCATGTAAGAATAATTTCTCTGTGAAAGTAATGAATCAGTATCTAAGGGGATTCCCTTTCTTTCAAAAAAGATGTAGAAGTAAGACACTTACTGTAAACTGTATTTGGCAGCCTCCCATGATATAATCTAGGAAAGAATGCATCTTGTGGATCTGCAGACAAGAAACCAAGACATTTGAATTAGCTGAGTGGTGCTAAAACATCAGAGATCTGTCTGAAAATAGTAAATTAGGAGGGAAGGGAGGGTACAATAAGGTAAAGAAAGAAAACACTGAATATAGTTTGAGATAGAAACAAAAATTTAAACAGAGAAAATATCAAAATTCTAAAATTACAGAAAGGAAAATCCACATCAAAAATAGTACCAAGCTCTGCCCCTTCTCAGTGGCAAGTAAGTGGAGATTTTGCTATTGGTTTAGCAGCAATAAGAGCAATTTTATAGAGATGACAAAACGATTAGAAGGGAAACACATGAAAGGCCAATTGGCAAGCCTGTAGGCGCAAGAGTTTAGTACTGCCTACTCCATTGCACAGCAAGAGGGATAGGGCAAGAGAAATGAAAGAGGAGAGTTGGGGACAGTTAGCTTTCTTTTGGGATTCAAGCCCTTGTCTTTACTTTTTCTAGTGAAGCAGTTTCCATTGCTATTATACAAGCAGTTCCATTTTGCTGTCTCCAAACATTATTAAAATATATTGCTGAAAGCTTAGTGAAGAAACAGCCAAAGAGCAAAATGCATATTTACCTTGCACTGGTTAAGGATGACAATGCCTGAGTTCTTGTAATTCTTCTTCTTTGCTTTGTACTTGGGGTTAATGCATTCCCATTGTACCTGTGAAAAATAGCTGTCACTGCTTGAAGGAAAATTTATGTAAAAATTAAATTATTAACAAAAATGGCACTATCTGATTTCTACAGTCGACTAAATCCTATCAAATAATGGTGCACACAGAAGAAAAAAAGAAAGCCATTAACTATGCAGAGAATGAGCTTAATAGAAAAAGGCCCAGGGTAAACATCCGTCTTCAAACACATCCATGTGGACATAGCACTGAGAGGGATATCCAGATTTGTGTGTTGTCATCTTCCAGTCCTGTAGGTTCAGGTATTACATGAGCAAGATTGAGGATCTTTTGAGATCATTTAAGAGATGAAAAAAGAAGAGGGAACTTAATACAAATGAAAATACTGGAGGGAGCAACTTGATGCATTGTGTTAACCACAAAACTGCCTATGTGGTAATACTGGTGTTTTGCATTGAACTCATGATTAGAGAAATTCTGATCAGAGATCATCTCAGTCTTTTGACAGACAGCAATAGTTTCTCCTTAAAGCATGGTAGTAAAATGAAAAGTTAAGAAAATCACTACACAGTGCACAAAGATGCAGTGAACTAATTACTGATATATTGGAAAATTATCCCTGAGTATTTTAAAACCCTTTTTAAAAAAATGTTCTGATCAGTTTTATTTACAAATAATCCATTCTAAAGCGCAATAGTCCTATCTTGTTACTGAAACATGCTGTCTTGTTCCCACCACAACATTTCCCAGAGACTTACTGATTTTCACTTCAAATGTTCTGACCCTCCTCTGGTTTCAGGCAGATTGGCCTGAAAGGCCAAGCTTTCAGACCCTGACTTCTCATGACTACGTAGTATTTATGCCTCTTACTGCAGGACAAGAATATATGTTTTTCTTCTGGAAGTATTTACTGGCAATCATAATTCCAGATTTGCAAAGGCAATGTGCTATTAAATATGGTTAAAAACATTACTGTTTTCTTTCAGGACATTGTTTTCAAGTGCTGGGAGAAAACATGTAAGCTGCTAATGTTATGTTGGATAACATAAAGAATATGTCTCCAAAGGGAACCAGGATGGCCTATTATCTAAAAATCCCTACTGTGACAGTTTGAAATGAAATATATCTGTCCTAAGTGTTACAATACTTCTTCTATAGTGAAGACTTTCATATAGAATCTGTCTGAGCAGTGTTTGAGCATGTAAACCCACTTTTACCTTATGAACAGCCCCAGCAATTTCACCAAGCTTCAAACCATTGCCTAACAGCAATTACTTAGATGTCTCTGAAGTACTTCAAACTTCGAGCTTTTGCCAAATGTCAAAAAAGGAAGGCAAAACATATTTCTTTGGAGCAATTTGAGACTTTTTCTGGGCAGGGAAGGAGGAGTATTTTCATCAGTGTGTTACTGGAAACGGGAGTCATAGTGAAGAATGGGAAAAGTAAAAAAAACGTTCTAACTGCAGGAAGCACATCTGCTTGCTCTCCCAGTTAGCCTACAGCTCAATTATTTGTCTTGTGAAATGAATTTTCCAACTGAGAAGATGGGCAGACACAGGCCCACATGTTCAGGGGAAATCCTCCATAAACATTTTTTCTCTACATAAGAGAAGCAGTCAGACTTAAGAAATAAAAGCCCTTCTCTCCAAGTAAAAAGCCTGCTCTGTGACAGAATGCTAGAGTGCAATAAGCTCGCATTTGGGAAAGCAATCTGATAGCAAGGCAAAAGCACTGCCCACTTGCATCTAGATACACTGACGTGTGGCAAAATGGTTTAGCATAGAGTTATATCCAAAATTACTGGAAGCATTCCTATGGAGAAATTGTGCTGTCTGTAAATTATAAAGAAATTGTAAAATACTGAAAATAGAGATAGAAAAAATAGGAGTCAAGATTTGTGTTCCTCCCTTTGACACTGGACTACACTGGAGAGACCTCATTGCTTTCACCTGTAATGTCTAAGGTGCACTTCCTTAATTTTATCATCCTCCAACATGAACACTTTTCAAGGTGTGTGTTTAAACAAGGCCTGACCTATATGAACCTTTACACTATGCACATAATTCTTCTCTGTGGGAAGAGATTTAAGCCTACTGAACATTATGTTCATGGAATTGGTTTCTGGAAGGAGTTTACACTATATGAGGACCAAAGCGGCGTAAAACATTATCTCAAGGGACAAAAGTCTGTGCCTGTGGTCAGCCTCTCAGCTTCTCTGTACTAGCTGTAAAATACAACTAGGGATGTTTACCTGCCTTTGTAATGTATTTTGATATGTATGGATAACAATTTTCAGGAACTATCTAAAGCTCATTAAAATATTCCATATGCAAGTCACTAACATGTCATAGCTGGTGTGGATAAGAAAGCAACGAACAGACTAGCAAATTCCTATAAAGTAGGAAAACACAAAGAAAAAACAATTTTGCACCTATTAAATCTGTTGTGATAGTATAAAGAAAGGAAAGGAACAGGAGAGGAAAGGAGGGGGAAATCCTTTTCCAGTTCTTAGGTAGGCTTAGAAAAACATTAAGACTGTTTTACATAAAGATCTCAATCTTCACTTACCAACCAAGGTCTGGTTCTGACCTCGGTAATTCCCACAGCTCGAGCTGAAGATGTGACAAGCATAATTTGAAGGAAATTCCCTATACAGACCTTGTCATATCCCCAGCTCTTCTAAAGAGTTCAGAATACAGTTCTAAGCAGGTAAGTAATAATGAGAAACATTTTTCAAATATTTTGCTTGCACTGTGAAGCCAAGCTCAATTTTCAGTCTGTTCCTATGTTCCCAGTATTGATTTGGTATCTGTCATTGCTTTTTATTGATTCATTTTTGTCTCTTAAATTAACTATTAAGTTGAGAGGACACTAATGCAAGAGTCTGCAATCTGACACTAATGGTAAACATTGTAAAATTTGGATTCATCATTCTGAAAGTCACTTAGCATTTCCTCTGTATGCCTGGCAGCTCTGAGCTATGCAAGCTCTTTCCATGTCAAACAACACAGGGAACCTGAAACAAAGAGCAACCTGGTCTTGACTATGTCCTGTTAATGTAATATAATTACTGTTGCAAATCTCAGTAATGAGCCCCGTGACTATACTGCTTTGGTGTTTCTTTTATACCCCAAAATTTAAACTGCTGTGTGGAGGATTTCTAAGCGTAAATCAAACTCTATCCAGCTGTTCTTCAATGAAAGTCAGCAAACTAATGCTGACACTTGGAAGATCCTAATCTTCTTGTTGCTATAATGAGGAGACTCAGATCCCTCAATGGGAGATGTTACTCCCTGCACTGAAGGATGCCGCCTTCCCAAACATCCTTCTTCTTCTCTTACCAAACCTTCAGAAGAGAAGAGCAAACGGTGCAATCACCCACACCACACACTAGCAAAGGGAAGTGAAGTTTATTAAGTACAGAAAACCATTGTAGAACCAAAATTTGAACAGTATGTGGCTACCAATAGTGCAAGCTATTCAGAGAAAGAAATGAAGGTGTCAGGATAGTTTCATATATGCTAAGGCAAGAAGGCTAAGGCAAGAGAAATCATGATAAAGAGCAGTTGCTTTCTCTGGGACACTTTGCTTGCACACCAGGACACAGTCCTGAGAGGAAAGGGCTACTGCAAAGCTTGGGTTAGCACGTTCTCTTGCTTCCTTGCAATTCTTTTGTTTCTATCTTGCACCTTCACGTACAGCTGCTGCAACAAATCACACAGTTTGTAAACTACAAAGGAGGCCTCACGGTCTAACGTACAGGGCAAAAAAACCCAATCGATAGCAGACAGCATTGTATCCTGCATTATCTCTTTCTGATGCTTCAAGAAAAGCAAGACACTTTTAAGTGAACTGCAGCTCCTCCTGTCTGAAAGGCTAGTTTGTTCTTCCCATCCCTTTAGGAAAGAGGACAGGATGGTTGTTTCTTTTTTTTCTACTTCTGTCCCAGAAAGACATTCACCATGGGAGAAAAGCTGCTTTTAATCACTATTAGAAGTTTCCTCTGGAAACTTGCACCTGGGGAATGAAGTGAAAATCAAAACATTTGTTTCCTCAGCCAAGGCCCCCAGCCTCACTCATGCTCCTGAGGTTGCACCACTGGTTGCCTAATCACATGGATGTGGCAAATGGCTGACATGGCTGCACCCTCCTCTGAGGCCTCTGTTGCCCTCTCTGGAACCAACAGCTGATGCTGATATTGCACACAATCCTGGATGAACTTGCCTGTCTCCTGACAAAACTAGACATGGAATTGTCCTTTGATGTCAATAAACTCCTGGGCCCATTATCGAAGGCTTAAAGGTCTCATCCATGCTCAGTGAGCTGAAGAGCTACCTGATGCAAAGGCCATGAGTTAGGATCATAGCCAGGTATCTGGACAAATGGGGGAACCCAACTCACATCCCCTTAGGACCCCATCCAATCTTGTGCACTTTAGCAGCCTTCCCTGCCTCCCTAATAGCACCCTGAACCTGTGGGAATGTCAGTGGAGATGGCAGAGTACAGCAGGGATTCTTCCTCCCTTCTCTTTTGTGTGTGTGTGTATACACGTGCCTATTTTTATGTAATATAGGAACAGATTTTTCCCCTACATAACTCCTGTGCTGCATGGGGATCCAGGTGTTTTATGTTTCTCTGACTTTTTTTCCTCCAAATCCCTCTGGTTTTGTTGCCTCAATTTAAAAAAAAAACAACAGGTGACTTTTTTTCTCATTAGTAGAGGATTTCTCCTTTCAACTATGAAATCCTTTAATAGTCTTTAAATTTTTATCAAGCTTTTCTAATCTTGTTTTAAAATGTTTGATAGATTAATATTAGTAAAACCTTATCTACTGTCATTACACACACATATTAAAAATATATATTACACATGTATTTGGAACAAATCCCAAGCATGCAGTGAACTCAAAGTATTTACTAGTATTTAGCTAAAAAAAATAACTGTTCCAAATAGGAATGGACTTGTTCTTACTGTGTTTTTTTGTGTCAAGATTATGGTGAAGGCGTAAATGATAAATTTTGGAATGGTGGGAAATGTTAAACAGAAGATTTAGAAATGTCTGCTTCAGATGTGCATTTGAACAACAGGAACCTGAATGTACACAAGTCCATGGGACCTGATGAGATGCATCCCAGAGTCCTGAAGGAACTGGCTGATGTAGTTGCCAAACCACTCTCCATGATATTTGAAAAGTCATGGCAGTCAGGTGAAGACCCTAGTGACTAGAAGAAGGGAAACATCACACCCATTTTTACAAAGGGTAGAAAGGAGGACCCTAGGAACTACTGACCTGTCAGCCTCACCTTTGTGCCTGGGAAGATCATGGAACAGATCCTCCTAGAAGCTATGGTGAGGCACATGGAGGACAGAAAGGTGGTTTGAGACAGCCAACGTGGCTTTACTAGGGGCAAGTTCTGCCTGGCCAACCTAGTGGCTTTCTGCAATGGGGAAACTGCATTGGTAGACAAAGGAAGAGCTATAGATGTCATCTATCTGAATTTCTGCAAGGCCTTTGACAAAGTCCCCCACAACACCCTTCTCTCTAAGTTGGCAAGGTATGGATTTGATAGGTGGACTGTTCAGTGGGTAAGGAATTGGATGTATGGTTGCATCCAGAGACTAGTGGTCAACGGCTCAATGTCCAGATGGAAGACAGTTACAAGTGGTGTCCCTCAAGGGTCTGTACTGGGACCAGTGCTGTTTGATATCTTCATTAATGATATTGACAGTGGGATCGAGTGCACCCTCAGCAAGTTCACTGACGATACCAAGCTGGATGGTGAGGTTAATGTGCCAAAGGGAAGGGATGCTATACAGAGGGACCTGGACAAGCTGGAGAAGTGGGCCCAGGTGTATGTCATGAAGTTCAACAAGGCCAAGTGCAAGGTCCTGCACCTGGGTAAGGGCAATCCCAAGCACAAATACAGGCTGGGCAGAGAATGGCTTGGGAGCAGTCCTGAGGAGAAGGACTTGGGGGTGTCTGTCGATGAAAAACTCAACATGAGCCAGGAGTGTGCACTTGCAGCCCAGAAGGCCAACCCTATCCTGGGCTGCATCAAAAGAAGTGTGGCCAGCAGGGCGAGGGAGGTGATTCTGCCCTTCTACTTTGCTCTTGTGAGACCCCACCTGGAGTACTGTGTCCAGTTCTGGGGCCTCAAATATAAGAAGGACATCGAGCTGTTGGAGTGGGTCCAGAGGAGGACCACAAAGATGATCAGATGGCTGGAGCATGTCCCCTATGAGGACCGGCTGAGAGAGTTGGGGCTGTTCAGCCTGGAGAAGAGAAGCCTCCAGGGGGAGTTTATTGCGGCCTTCCAGTTCCTGAAGGGGTCCTACAGGAAAGCTGGGGAGGGACTTTTTACAAGGGCAGGCAGCGATAGAATGAGGGGGAATGGTTTTAAACTGGAAGAGGGTAGATTTAGACTAGATATTAGGAAGAACAGGTTGCCCAGGGAAGTTGTGGATGCTCCCTCCCTCAAAGTATTCAAGGTCAGGCTGGACAAGACTTTGGGCAACCTGGTGTAGTGGGAGGTGTTTCTGCCCGTGGCAGGGAGGTTGGACTGGATGATTTTTAAGGTCCCTTCCAACCTGAACCATTCTATGATTCTATGATTCTTTGTGCCATTTTTTACTGGTGACCAGCATGAAAACAGGCTAGGTGTTAGAATATAACAGCCTGTGACAAGAAGAAAATTATTATGGAATGGAAACACACTCCAAGCTATTATCGCAAGGTTGTTCATGATCAGGAAGTCTTCTTAAACAGCATGAATTAATTTAATCAATATCACCAACTATCTTTCCCAGAATTCAGTCCCTTCAGTCATTGAGAAGCAACTGTCAATCTCAAGGAGTCACAATTCAAGAGTTGCGAATCTCACCCAGGACCTGCCACATTTAGGAAAGAAATTTCTAAACTACTCATTCGTGATAAAAACAGGTGATTAGTCATTCAGAGAGAGAGTCTTCTTCCTTCACACAATACTGGTTCAACCACTAGCAAGCTGCCAGTACTAGATTCGTGACATTTATCTAAATGATGCCTGGTCTCAAACACAAATTCCCAAGACATCTCACAGTGGAGGCAAGCCAGAAAGGCAAATATAAACTCATCTGATCAAAGGCTGACACTGAAAATTTGGGATAATCAGTACCCAGCCCAGGGATGGAATTGAAACAGTCTTAAAAGCACCATCACCTCCTTTAAGTAAGTAGGTGGCACATATCCATTCTGACCATCTCCTGTGAAGCAGTTAATAGAAGAGGGGAAGGTTGAAAAATGGGTCAAAATACTCTGTGCCTTCTGGAGGACAGACTACGTACAATAAAAAGGCAACTTCAAGATCCTTGTCAACTCCTCCAGAGATGAGGTGAGCTAATCAAATAGTGAGAAGTACTAGCAGTCCACAGATGACACACAGTTCTTCCTGCTCACCGGCACAAACTACTACTTTACTCCCATCTTTATTGCTTAATGCTTTTATGACAACTTGTGGAGTTTATAGCAATTAATAAGATGTCGCTAATGGGCAGAGAGGGAGAGCCATGCCGTTGGTGTAGTCTCCCTTAACACTGCACAGATTTGCAGCTGGTGCTTAAGGAGAGCTCCGGGATCCTCCATCAATAATAAATGCTCCCTCCTATTTTCTCCAGTTGCTTGGGAGAGTGAAAAACCCTAGTTGACAATCTCAAGGGTGTTTTGATTAACTTTTAATTATCTTTTGACAGAGCTATAGCAATGTACTGTGACTGGCCATAAAGTCTCCTGCACAAAAGAAAACATAACCAGAATAAAGCTTCACTGTGTGTCCTTAACAACTCAAACAGGGATGTCAGATCTGAGTTCTGCTCTTCACACTGACTTCCACGGTATCTGGGATGAAATTCTAGGTTTTGGTCCTCATCTTTGACCGTCACTGTTGTGATGCTATGTGAAAAAAAGCTGAATGACATGGGCTGACTGAAAAAGTAGTACCACATGGAAAACAGAACATTTTCTGTTCTGAGGCTATGAAAAAGTCTCTTCTATGAATGAAGGACTATGTCTAACCTACTCATCTCCCCATCCACATATAATTACATTTCTGTGATGTGCCCTTCCTAATGACAAATACCTAGCAACACATCCACTTGAAGGCAAACCACCTTCTTGCTCCTCTGCTATTCCCTCAAGGTTTACTAAACCCCCTTTATTCGAAGTAAACACTGCATTACACATGTTTTTTCTCTGGGGAGAATAAAACTAAAGAAAAAACTGACAAATGCTAATCACATTGCTTAATGTTGAACAAAGGATCTTGAGATAAACTATGCACTAAGATGTATTTATGGGGTCCACAGCTAATTGCATATATTGCCTTTAGCTGCAATAGTAACTTCTGGAGAATAGAGAAAAAGGAGATAGGATGAGGGAATGAGGGACAGAGAAAGGGAAAGGGAAATTGCTCTCTGGCTTCACCCAAGTGACAAGTGACATGCTGTCCCACACAAGCAACCTCTCCTGTACAATGTATACAATACTTTTTCCATAACCGTATTTTTTTACCAGGATCTCCTCAAACTCTGTACTCCTTGTTCTTGCCTACCATGCTATTGGTGCTCACTGATGCCTGCTTTCATCAGATGGAAGAGCCGTCTAGCACATGCATGTATCTTTTGGGGGCGATATTTATTAGCCGCTTAAATGACTATTACCTACTATCTTGTCCATTAAATCTTGTTTTCCTTTAGAATAGGCTACAAAACAAGAATTAGAAAAGAGGAGGGGGGAGAAAGCCCGATTCTCACACTGGTGGCAATTGTGTCCCATGAGAACTGGCTATAAAAACAGCATTGGGTTTTGCAAGACCACAGAATAACTGCACAGGAACAACAGAATGAGAGCTACAAGGGAGAAATAATGCCACACCACCTTAGGCGTATAGAGGAGAAAAATTGTACTTTCACGGTGAAAAGCAGATTGCAACATTACAGGTGAAGGGCAGACTCTGCCAAATGGCAAATGGCAGGCCCTTGGCAATACAAAGGTTCAGGCATTTAAAGCACTGTGCAACATTAAAACATTCCTGGACTGTAGTGACAACCGAGAACAAGAATAGACAAACGGCTGCACTACCTTTTTATGCCTCTGAAAGAGTAACCATCCTTTTTACTAACTGAGGATGAAAAGAGCACACTGTTTCTCGGTCGTAATAAAGAATATATAGTTTATTTTCATAGCCATTTCTGGCACTCTGGACTGCAAGTCTCTTGTCTTGGCCAACAAGCTGTCTGTTTGGGAAGGACTGTGATGCCCTTTTGAAGATGTTTACATTAGAAACACACGCTCTTTACCACTCTCTCACAGTCCCTTTTACAGCCACAGGTATTTGTATACAAAATTGGAGTGCTGTCATATTACTGGCCTTGTTGATGTTCTTCACTCTGGAATCTGTTTACCTCTTTAGGCAGGTTTTCTTTCCACTCAAATTCAGTTTGGATTAAGTTTTGGCAGGTACCAGTTCATGTAAGTGCTGCAAAAATTCAGCCCATTATATTGTAAGTGGGTCCTGATCCTCTGACTTAATTTGACTCTGAGAGAACAAAACAGGGCTTCATTTACAGTCAGGTTTTGTTTGGAACTTATTTATAATGGATTAATACATGCCTGGTATAGATGAACTATTTTACATACATAAGCAACATTTGCTAAACTCTAGGTCATTCTAAGGACATCAGTAGAAGATATCTAGAAGAATCATAAAAACTTCTTGACCTATGGAATAGACTAACCGCTTACCATTTATTAAACACTTTTTGACTCTAACACATAAACAGAACTTTAATGTAAAGCCCAAATAGAGCTTCTTAGGCATTCATGTTTGTTTTGAGATACCCATGAAGCAGTGAATATAAATTATCAGCAGATCAGAAAATGAAAGTTTTTAGCTCCCCCTCAGAGAATTTATCAAAACTAACACCTTCAGGAGTAAGTAATAATAGGAAATGACAATTTCTGGAATTAGATATGCCAAATCATTTCTCATATTCAATAATTACCATCAACTTCAGTTTGAAAAGTTCAGGCTGACATAAGGAAGTGAAATTATTACTAAGTCAACAATTTCATTTTCCCTTAGGACTGTAATTCATGAGATATTTAGGAAACTGATTAGTTTCATCATGATGGATTCAAGTTAGAGCTGGCAACAATGAACACAGCACATGAGAAATGGAGAAAGACAGAAAATTACCCTTACCCAATAAAGGCCTTTAGGCCTCTAGGGAAATGCTTTGAGTAGCCAGACTACGCATCTGCTTTGCCATAACAGCACAGCACCTCATAGAAACCACGTGCTTTGGCTCAAAGGAAATGAATCTTAACAGAAAGAAATTACTGTAGAATGTGAACTAGAAAAAAATAAGTATCTGGGACATGGAAGTACGGGAAAGGCTGCTTTTCTCCTTTTTAGACTATCATGTCTAGATAACAGTAAAACCTACAAGAGAGATCAACACAGCAACTAAACTTCCAAGAGATGGTGAGGTGATGTCACTTTCTTGTGTCTGAGGAACACTGCTCTATAAAGCTCACATAGTGAGATTTGCTTTGGTGGTTTTCACTTACCTGTCTTCCTTCCATAGCTCCTCGCATTTCCTTGAAAGTCGAGCTAAATTCTCCAATGAAGTCATGCTTTCCATTGGAATCCCAGTCCCAAACTATGCACTGGAGAGGCAAAGGGGACAAGAACAAAAGAGTACATTTTTCTCTAGACAGAAAACAGGTTGTATTGAAAAACATTACAGGACAAATTATGATATGCATTCAGTGGAGCAATTTATCTAGAAGTAAATCACAAGACATATTAAAAACATATTCTTGTCCAGATCAAAGTGAAATGACAAGTGGAAGCTCAACACAGCTTGCTACTGACAGCTGTGTGTTGTGGAGTTGGCTGATGAAATAAAATTCATGTATTTTAGAAAGAAAGGATTTCTTTACTGCATCTTTTTGCTAGGTGTAAAAACACAGGATTATGTGTATTTGCATGCTTATGCTCAAATGGTGTCCTGAACTAAGAGTAACTTACCTCATTGAAGCGTTTTACAAATATAAACTAATATTCAAAATACTAGTTGCTCTGTCTGGGCAAATGTTACATTTCTCATTTTTACAGTCAGTGAAGGTGAGAGAATAGTTACCAGGATCATTTTCTGAAATGGCTTTGCATTTAACATGTCAGTGTTTGGTGCCCATGTATTGGCTGTTTTCCAGTGTTGCTCAACAGTGACTGTTCAAACCAAACCCCACTGGTAGTCATTCCTAAATTCATGCATAAACATGAATATCTCAATGAGTTTGAGCTGTGAGAGTTTTATTTTACAGACATTGCTAAATAAAATTCAGCTAGCTAAGACTGAAGCACATAGCAACAACTACATGATTTGCTAAATATTAATTTTAAAACTGGCCCAAAGACAGCAAAGAGGCTTACAAATTTAAATTTAGCCTCGCGATCTGCCTAGATAAAGCTCACATACACTGACAAAATCAGGAGTCCTTTACTGAAAATGTCCTGCTACAAACCATCTTTTTCTTATTTCATTTTTAAACAGAGATGCCTCAAAGCCACCTGCACTGTCATATGAAGGGTGCACTAACATTTGGCTATCAGATGGCTTTGAGGGTAACTTTAACTCCCTCCTGAGTGCCAGAGTCTTCTCAGTCTGTGCATGGGTTTGGGGTGAAGGACTGGGTCAGCGGCAGCAGTGGAGGAGCTCCCTGCTGAGAAAGGCAGGAATAACACATAACTGGCAGCAGTGAGGAAGCAATAATGGGGTACCAAGCTTAACAACAGTAGGTTTTATCATTCCAGTTCATCTGAACTAGGCTTAGTGCTTTTAACTCAGCATTAGTGGTCAGACAACACAAGAAGAAGAGCAAAGTTTGCTCCTCAGAAAGTCCTCGAGCCATTTGGAGTTTGCTTGGGCCAAAGGGGCAATTTGAGTTCACCCAGAAGGGAACTGTAATCACTGGATCTTGACTGGATCTTGAATGCTAAATATGTCCAGGAGAAGCATTTTATTGAAACAGACTTCCATGTTCACTGGGTACACTTTTTAACCAGACTGAATAATTCAAAGTTGGTACGTGTGCATCATGGCCAGTCCCTTTTCATTGGACTATCAAACCAGCAGTTTATGAACTCACTTTGAGGGTAGGGGGAAAGACTCTTTAGAAAGCTTGAGATATGGGCAAAATTATTTAATTCTTTGAGTGAGAGCAAAAGGACAAAAAATCTTTCAAGAGAAAGGCTATGCAACAACAACAACTTAACTCATTGTAAGCGGGGTCTCACAGTCTGCCATAACAGGTGTTCATCATTTAACATCCTCCCACCACAAACATAAGTTAATAAATGGCTTCTTTTGCACAAATATGTGTCTATGTGAGATGCATTGACTTGAAACATAGGAAAGTATGTATTTGATCTGTACATCTAAGCCAGTTACCTGAATTCATTATGCTAGTAAGTGCCCAGGCACCTTATTTCCCTTTGAAGAAGCAACACAGATGGTGATTTCACTAAATTCATACCCAGGACTCCTCCAGGCAGTATATCACCACCCACATTATCATTGAGGTTCCTTTTGGGTTTTTGTTGTTGTTTTTGTTTTGTTTTGTTTTGTTTTGTTTTTTAAGTAAGGACTCTAGCTTTCTTTTGAACTTTCAACACTTAGCCTCAGGAAGAGATTTGGTATAACGCAAGGGGAATTTCTCTGATCCATGCAGAAGATGTGCAGTAGAGCTACAAAGGACTGCCCATAGGGAGAGAGTGCAAGTGTATTTCTTATTGCTACAGACGTTAATCAGTTCAAACAATTCACTGGTCAGGTGAAGACCTGGGTTTGAGTCCTCTGTTACTTTTACCTCCTATCACCTGCAATATTGCTTGCTGGTTTTTTTGTTGTTTTTTTTTGTGCAGGTATCCCATACAAAAGGAAGATCTCCAGATCAATGCGTGAAAATATTTTGCTCTAAGTCTCGAAGATCCTTTTTATCAGCTTGGCACTGGGAGAGGTGAAGGGTAGTCAGAAAGGTGGGGGAGTTCCTGTGTGTGTTTGTTTATAAGCTAAATTTTATACAACAGTAAACAAATAAGAGTGGGTTTCAGGTTCTGATAGTGGTAATGTTGCCTGGAACAAAACTAGACACAATATTTTCATCACTAATAGCCCTGGTGAATTCTTTGTGGCAAAATCTTCACTAATAATCTCTCTATGCCTATCAACTGCAATTTTTTGATGAGCTGGTAACAAAAAAAAAATCCATGAAAAAATGGATTTACAAAATTTACAAAAACCCGCCTGTTTCACAGAGCTACAAACAGCTTAATTTTCTTTTTCTGTGAAATTTCTTGTTAATATAAATCACTCAATTTTATTGAAATTACTTTCTAAATATTTCATGAAAAAAACTGATTTCACAGATGAAGCATGACTTTAAAAGATATTTTATTTCTGTAATGATTGTGAAAATTATTTAAGGTCCTAAAAGTAACACTAAGTAAAAAGATTTGTCAAAATGTCATAGAAAAATTGACATAAATGTGCAAAAAGTATAGTTTTAGTAACGCTGGCAAATTTACAAAAAGTATTTTTGAAAAAATGGCTATATCTTAAAGAAAAAATGTAACACTTTTTGTAAAATTTCCTAACCAAATTTACTTTTCAGGTTTTGCCTTTAAAATCTATCGAAGCTTAGAACAGATTCAAGGTTAGCAGAGACCTCTAGGAAAAGGTACTTTGAAAAATTTCTGTAAGGGCGCTAGCTCTTACAAAGAGGAATGAGCTCTGAGTGCTGATTTGTGGTAAGAATTTTAACTGGAGATAAGCAAAGTTAAATTATATTTAAAATGTCCACCCAACAGGGATCCAACTGCTTGCTTTTTTCAAGCTAGATGTTTTCTAACTTTAGCCTTCAGAAAGCCAGATGGTACTTTAATCTTCATATTGGCTTCATGGAAAAGACAAACAATTACAATATTATTTCAGTGCCATTTGTGCAATTAGAGCTAAGGGAGAAAGGGGATTCCTGCAAGTACATCCATTATATCTTCTTTTTCTTTTTTTCAAATAAATTAATTGTTACTCTCTGAAAAACGTCGTGCACAGTAATGACTCTGCATTTCAACTGTATGCAAAAAGTATTTCTGAAACATATGGATACTGGGGTCCAGAAATTCTTATAAAAACCCACTCTGATGAAATAAACAGGGAAAGAACTTTGCAGACAATCCAGAATCAGGTAAAGACCAGACGTGATAATCAAAGGATGAAATGCCTTAAAGTTGTTTGTTTGTTTGATTTTTTAAGAAGGCCTTATGTGCTTTTCAAATTGTATTCTCAGTAAATCATCCTTTATCTTTAGGCAAACGTTAATGTGTTCTTTGGATCTGTACTCTTACATGTTGCTTAAGCAAATGATTAACAGTATACCTACACTCTATTAAAAGTCTCATTAATTTAAGAAGGCTTACCATATGTTTGATTTTAAACACTGGTAAATCAGTGTTCAGATAACTGGTAAAAGAATTCAATCTCCTACCTATTGGATACAAGCTCAAATCCAGTAATAAATACTTCTGCCTAATGCTGCATGGTGGTGGAATAGTCCTTACTGGAATGATGGAGAACATCTTCCACCTCTGCATGGTCCTTCCTCCTTCCCCAAAATATCTGCTGGCTGCAGGAGGAGGGAACACTGCTTCAGGACCTCTCAAGGCCTGAAAGACCTAACCAGTAGACTCAGTTAAGAGGATATCAGAGGATCACTTCTGGGTATCTACATCTTCATTCCTTCAGCTTTTCTTGAAAATGCCACAAAAGGAAAGATTTCCTTTCAGGATGAAATTGAACTTATAAGAAATATAAGAAATACATAAGAAATAAACCAACTTCTCTATCCAGCGTCTTCAGGAAGTGAGGTAGTTTTCCTATTTGGTAATTCAACAGCAAAAAAAGAATTCCTACCAGACCATACAATCCAAATACAAACATTATTTTTTTAGAGTTTAACTTCCATCATCTGACTCGAGGCAAGAAAGTGGTGTTCCAAGTCTCAATATGAGTGTCAGACTATGCTTTCACTGAGCAAAATTGTCTTATAATTGTCATAAAATAATTCTTCCCATGCTCGCCATCCTATCTAGCTTTAACCACAAGGAGAAATAAGTAAGAGAAAAGACCGACTACTGTAAGTATGTGCTTGTGTGTAGGTGTCTGTAGGTACTGAGGTTACTTTCCCTGTATACCTTCAGGGAAATGTTTCAAGTTATTTGTCCCCATTAGGTTTCACAATAGGAAAACTATTATATACAGCACCTTTGGGCAGGTGTAATGGAAAAACCTGTAACTTAACTTTGCAATTTATGAACCAGCCTAAAACATGCTTCAAAGATTCATTTTTAAAAGACTGGCAGTGAGTTTCATGACTAAATCCTATCTGGAGGCAGCTGACAGCCAGACATTGGAAATGTACTTCTTGAAAAGAATCCATTTAAGTTTCCCTCAGCTGGCCAGACACTGGAGATTATAGCATGCACGAAGCCAGCAAAAACTAGAAAATTCCTGGTCTTGCCAGACTGAGTTTCTCCAGATCTGTGTATGCCCAAAGACAATTATGAAATGTTAGTAAGGCTTGTGCTACCTTGCCACCTAGCTGGAGAAGTGTTGGACAGCCTTCCTGACAACATAAGAGCTTTCTTAACTTAATACACTTCACTAACTTGTGACCAAAAGATACCTGCTTACTCTTCAGCTGCTCTGTGCTAGCAGAAGAGCAAAACAACCAGAAAGGCAGCAGCCTCAAGCAGCCAGAGCAGTCGCTTGAGTAGGAAGCTCACTGCTCTGATCTGGCTCTGGTGCAGGTGAGATCCTAGTTCATATATTGCATTACAAAGGAGATTTCTCTGTGTGCGTATACTTCTGTATCTATGCCTTGAGACTCAATAAGGAGTGGAAGGGATAACTTTCATGGAAGAAAATTATCTTTGTCTATTAAATGCCTGCAGTCCCTAGCTAGGTGTTAGGGGAACAGTACCGAACAAGAGTGGTTTAAATTCTGAAGAGAAACTGTCTTGGATGGTTTTTCCTTGCATTTCTGTGAAACAGGGTATCTTGTGGCTAAGCATGAAGGAGAATGCTCATTTTTTAATTTGAATGTAATAAACTACAGGCCAGACAGTTATAAAGCTTTTACCATTCTACTCTAAACTAAAATAACACCAGAATAATTTTTAGTAAAGAGTTCTATGAAATTTTCTATCTCTCAAAGAAACAAAGTCTTGAGGTAAATGTCTGTGAACTGCTCTGCTTCTAGAATCACCCTGAGCTACAGGAGGTAAGAGGTGGCAAAAGGCTAGAAACAGAAACTGTTCTTTGGTTCATTCTCTAGATCAGTGAAAACACAAAATAAAAAATAAAAGACTTAGAAAAGCCAAACAGAGAAGGTAAAAAAACCTCAGAAAAAAAATTACTTGATCATCAAAGCAATTTTTCTGGAACAGTCTGTCTCTCATCAGGGTTATTATCACTTGATAATGAAGTAAACCTCCCATTGTACCTCCCTGAAGTATATGTACCCCACTTAGAATACTTCAAAGAAGGTCTTTTTATAGGAAGGCCTTTATACACTACCTACCCGTTCACCCTACTTGGGTATGAGAAAAGCTATGCAAAACCTTCAGTACAAAGCTAAACCACTTCAAGATATCCTGTTTCTGTAGTAATGTTGTTCCAAGGCCAAATTCTACATTATACACATTACAACTCGGGGTTATGTGTTGGAGAATAATTGAACAGGAATTTGGTCTTTCCTGTGGTATATGAAATTCTTCACTCTTGGTTTTTGTTGTTTTGTTGGGTTTTTTTGCATCCAAGCTGGTCACTACAGTTTTCTCTTTTCAGCAGCTGTGCTTCTCCAGAAATTTAAAAAGAACTTTTTATGGCTCATTTCAGATTTCCTCTGGAGTTTGGCTTCAGTGAGAATAGAGTGAAGCAGCTGAAATGAACCAATATTTCTTGCAAGCCTCTCATGGTCTGAAGTAAAGCCTTCTTTGGAGCACTGTAGATAAAATATTTGAAGTTTTTTTCTCTCAGAAAGATTACCTCAATTTTTCCAACTAAACTACTCGAAAAGCTGGACTAATGGGGGAAAAAAGCTCATACCCTACACTACTAGACTATGCGCAGCCTCTGTGAAGCCAACCTAGAAACAACTTTCAAAGTTTTCCTCTTGCCTACAGAGCCTCATTCTTTTTGAAAACTACATCTGTCATGCCAAATTTGAATGGGCTTGTGCTCATCAGTCCATCAGCACAGCTGAGTTTGCTCCATAAGCATTAGGTGAAATCCTGGCTCCATTGCAGGCAACGAGACTTTTCCTATTAGCTTCACCAAGTGCCAGGATTTCATCAATACTGTTGCGCCTCCTGCGCATAGATGGTGGTAAATGATACATTCAGTGGTGACAGGGTTGTATTGGATTCAGATTTTTTTGCCTACTTGAGGAGACTTGAGACAGACACTCATTGATAGCTTCCTCTTGGTTAATGGTGTGTGACTCAGCATTCCCTGCAACATGCTGCAGTAAGTATAGCACCTAAGACACAGTCAAAATACAAAAAAAAACCCCAGACCTTCCTCTGGATCCTGTTATTTTCAACAACATTGGACGCTTTTAAGATTCAGCTGGACAGGGTGCTGGACCACCCTGATGGTGGCAACATAAATAAGCTTCTACTTTGCAGACACAGTTAGGTTTATGTAACAAAATCCTTAGTATATATACAAGAAACTGTGCAGCTACTATCAGGTTCAGCATAGATGTGAATGTACACTTTCATCTGTGCACTGACCTAAAATAGAGGTCTGTGCAGTTGTAATGCATGCCTATAAATTTATTAGAAACCACATTTTTTTAATGTTAAGGGCAAAGAACTCCATGTGAAGTACATTTCTTTTTCTGTATTTCCTCATTCAAAACACCTTAGCAACTTAATATGCAACAGAGGAACAAGATAAGTTTTCAGTATCCTACTTGTGGTCATGATGACTTAGTCGTCCAACAAACAAGTAAGCAAGCTGGAGCAACTTTGAGGCTAATATAAAATGGTGAATTTCCATCTAAATCCATGATATTTCAGTTTTTGAGGCCATGTCTTTGGCCTGAAAGTCCATAATATCAGGTGCAACTTTTTTCACATGTGATACGATAAACACAAAACTAACAGCAAAAACTTCTGTAAACACTCCCTTAAGGCTCCTTTGGTGCTTCATCAGTGAGACTATCAATCATGTAGTTTTCTTCATGAGTATCCTTCCTTTTAGCTCAGTTTGTTCTGTCCCTATGCAAAAGAGTCTGTCTTACAAAATTTTGTGAGAGGCGATAAACTAATGTACTGACCAAGCAGTGTCTTCTCTCATTACCAACACGTGTCTGAGGTTTGTGCTCATCTAACTAACAATTTGTTGCATACAAAAAAAAGGCATTGCTCATCAGCAGGCCTCTCTGATGTACCTACTGGAGAAGCTGCAGGCACAGCCTTGAAATTTATCATAATTCTTGGGTGTGCATCAAAAAGCTCTCAGATAGAACATGTCTTTATCCAGTTCCCACTGTCTACTCTCAGTTCCTAAAAAAAGCTCAAGTTAGCTCTATCTTGCACTCTGAAAGTCACCAGATAAAAACTCAACTATTCCCTTGTATCTTGAGCAGGAAAGGAAGATGGTGATACTTGGCAGAAAGAGTACAAAATGCTCTTCCCCACAAGAGCAGCATGAATCTGTCCCCAAACACCACTTGTAATAATGATGAGTGTTATACAAAGTGACTGATTACGCTGTTCTTTCTGTTGTCAATCAGTGGGAGAGTTAATTGCACGTCTCTTGGATAGTGTTCCAAAAGAATGACCTGGCAAACAGCATTGGGTTTAACGGCCCTGAACCAGTCACTCTATTATTCAGTGGATGGTAACACAGCATGAACATCAGTAGAGGCAGATCTTCCCAGTTATGGGTAATTTATAAAACTAGGATCAGCAGAGGTTTCAAATATGGAATTTTTTTCACAGAATCATTAAGATTGGAAGATACTTCTAAGACCATCAAGTGCAAAGTTTTTTAGTATAAAGTGGACAAGAAATCAATTAAGAAATGTGAAACAATTCTAAATACTTATTAAAAAATATTCTAAGCCATGTTTCCTATGGAAAAGGAAGAGATTAAATATTTAGATTTTCAGATTAAGTACAGACACAGCACATAGGCCGCTATAACAGAAATGGCTAAAGTAGCACAATAGGTCAATGTTAATGATTAAATCTAAGTTTAATTTAAGGTTAAAGTTCTGAGAACTTTAGGTCACAGTTCCTTATCTTATATACATATATTGGCTTTTTTAAATCCATCATCGTGAAACTTCTGAATATTTTGCCCCTGTGACAGCAGTCACGCCTGGGTGTAAATGGTCTCATTTCCAGGATTGTTTTGTTGTTCTGAGCTTCAGTTAGTGCCTTCACACAGACACAGTGTTGCTTCAAGGTGAACCCTCCATGTATCTCCTCTTGGTTAGTGCACAGATTATGTACTTAAAAACAAAACCTCCAGCCTTTTTCAGCACTGCTTTTAAGTTAGTTTTCTGGCCAGAGTCTTATTTTATCTCCTATGTTGTATTTAGTGTTGAATTAATCTCCTGTGTGAATGCTGAAAGCATCTCCAAGAAGAATCTAAAACCTTGCTCTGCCAAAAGGTCCCATGACAATGTATCATCAAAGATTTCCAGTAAGAGTTAAATTAAGATCATGACATGGTGTCTGGATCTTTCAAAGAAGATTACCTATCAGCTAAATAGCAGATATTTCCCTGCTTCCTGGAAGCTTACGAACAAGCTAAAACTGTGAAATAGTAACACTGTTGACATATGCCATAATTTTTATATATAACTACTCAGTTCTTTGGTTTTTTGTACACGCACAGTAACCTAGTTTCCGGGTTTTATTCTTACACTGGGTAGAAAATAAGACTTTAACAGATTACATTAACTGCCTGCCTAAAACTATAAAGACTTCCTTTCCTATTTGTTTCCCCCTCGTATCCATTCAAATGTTTAATGTTCTCCATAATTATAAGTTCTCAGTAACTGCCCTATATTTTCCAGGTTTATCTCTTTCCATAACAATGGGTATGAGACATTCTATAAGCAAACATGCTGCATGGTGGAGTGGAAACTTGAGGGCAAGCTCACTGGGAAATCTGGCACATGAACAGGGAGCTCCTGCATTTGCCAATAAGGCCTGTTTCCAACATCCCTTGAAAATTAGGAAGGAACAGACTGGAAACCCAAGGTGCCCAGCATGACCAGTTAACCTAGATGACTGGTAGACCTGAAGGTCTGGGCATCTATGAATGGGTTGAACACAGCAGCCTCCTCTGAAAGAACATTTTGTAAATATAGGGGCATGGAAGGAAGGAAGAAAAACTGGCAGAAAATACACTGAGGAAAATATAACCACTGAGGTTTCCACATGGGTGAAATTATCTAGCAACCAGATGAAAGCCTAATGAGGTAATTGAGCACTTTACTATAGCATTTAGCAAAGCCAGATTCTTCCCCTATGAAGATGAAACACAGCAGAAGATACATATATATTATAATGTAGCATATTATAATTCTATATTAATATAAAGAATAGAGAATAAATTTATAAAATATATAGAATCACATATATTATATAATATATATACAGTACAAATCAACAATTAATATATTTATCCTGCTTTATATGAATCCTTCCCTGCTTCTTGAGCAAGGAAACCTGATGTTCTGTAAACATTGACTCATAAGGAAACTCAGCTACATATACTGGAACTAAAAGAAGGAATCTGACAGACTTCTGTGAGTGGAACAATATTTTGAAGAGACAAATAGTCTGCTGCACACAGAACACTCTAGAAAGTAGTTGCCTTAAATCACTATTGTGACATTTTTTTGCCAAATATGCAAAGCAAAGCATGTACAAACAGTAATTTATTTGATTAATTTTGTCTCCCTCCCTCTTCTGAACCAGCTACAAACAGATGATGATTTCTGTGAAATGATATATTTATTTTGAAGAATTTCCATGCTTATCCTGTTTCTCACTTGTGAGCAATTTGTTGTGACTAAGTGAAGGTTCAAAGTTTGGTACTAAACAACCTTAACAAAATTCTGACATATTCATAATACAGCAAAATTAATTTGGCCCAAAGTGCCCAGAAACAGTGGTGAAAAGCCCAACAATCAGATTTTCAGGAAGGAAATACCATTCAAATTCTGTTTCTTGGCATGTTTCCAGTGACAGTAAAAGGTAATGTTGTTTAGTATCAAGTTTATCTTTGGGATTTCTCTGTTACCATTGAACTGTCACATTTCTAACAGATACTTTGCAGTTTTGAAAATAATCCTGTATCCAACCACCTTTCCTTCTTCAAAATAAACAAATTAAGATTAACACCGAACGAAGAAACCAACACACGGCTATCATCAGTGGCATATGATTGAGGCAGCAGAGATACACCTTCACCCTACCTCAAAGAGGCAAGATTTTGGCAAAAGATATTAGTGAAGACAGATACTCTGAGCTGGCCTGTGCCTGGCACTGATGTAATTTGAGTGAACCCTTAGGGTTACAGGGTGGATTTTTCATTACAGGGACGACCCTCCAGATTCAGGATGGGATTGAAGCTTGCTGCAAAACATCTCTGCTGCAACTCCAAGCACTGCTGCTGCATCTGAGATGCACCAAAATACTTCTTCAAAGGACAAGAGAGCTGACCCTGTTTACTGGCCTGATTCCAGCACAAGCAATTAAATTTCTACCATCTCAACAATCCCTGCAGTTCAGCCTGAACAGCGTTATTTGCTGTTTCCTGCCCTGAACTGTCGCAGAGCATTTCTGCGTGCTCTTGAGGAGCTGCTGCAGTTCACCCCCTGAGATGGCTGCCTAACAGCTGCAAATGAAGCCTTGTTTGTGTGCAAGACTTAGCGATTATTATGTTGAATGCAACTATGAGCTCAAACCTTCACTGCTTATTGTACCACCATCTTCTCTCATCACCTGAAGATAAAGTAGGTCTAGCCCCTTTTGTTATTGAAGATGACTTATTCGTGAAGAGCAACTTCAAATACTTACACTTCCATGGCATAACAGCATAGAAGAATAAAATGGAAACATTTGTAGGTATCTGCCCATTTTCTGTTTCCTTCTCTGCACTTCAAATCAACTGACCAGGGTGTCCAGGAGTGATGAGATTAAATGAAATAAAATGGCTGCCTGCCTGTGAACATACTGTAGAAATAAACCCCATACATTTCAGTATGCCTACTCTCAAGTTAAAACTACCCACTAACACATCCCTGACAGAAGAACACTGCAAAGTAGAATGGGAGAAAAATACTATGGCTATTATGCTGGGGTATTTTTATAGCATATAAAACTAGCAAACAGTTTTGGAAAAAAGCAGCAACGTCTGTACCACTGGGTTTATCAGACGGTTCAGGTGATTTGAGAATGCAAAGAAATGGAGCATTTTGGAAAAATGAGAACTTCAGTAAAAAGTGTAGCTAGTACTCTGAAAACAGACTTTCAAGAGGTGAGCTCTGTGTTTGTACTTCAAATAAATGGTAAGAAATAACAGTGCTCAGATGTCCAAGTACCTTCTCTGAATATGCAATCAGGTATTTAGATTGCATAAATGACCAAAGTTATGCCACAAAAAACTGGAGGTGAATAAAAAGAGGCATGGTTAAAACTGAGCTGATAATTCATTCCCTAATGTCAACATTTTGTCAGATTAATGTGGGATTTCCTTTGTGTTCAGGAAAATGATGTAGGTGTGGACATTCTTTCATCACTTTGCTGGGTGAATTACAAAGCTCTCATTAAAATAATTACCAATGGAAGAAGAAGGAGAATCAAACATTTGACTCAATGTAATTATAACCCCTATTTCTTCCTAATATAGGTGATTTATCACATTAGGATTAAAGGAATTAAGGATGCTTAAGTAAAACACATGCGTGTATCAACAGGCTAGCTATTAAACAATGATCACATTTCAGTAAAAAAGAGACCCTACACAGAGAATAATATTCAGGCAGAATAAAGTGATTATTCTGACTGGCCAGCAGATATTCTCTGAAGACTATCCACAAAGAAAAGTAATTGAAAAAAATCTAAGTCATAAATACTGGGTTCATCCTATTAAACAACTGCAACTGGAACTAACAGTATTTTAAAATATCTTCTCTATTTCACCATGTTACTTCTCCCAGTTTCCCAAACCATGTATGGTTTGTTTGCACATTGAATCTGTACAGGTCATGACTTTTTAAAGATATATTTTCATACATTTATATTTAAAAAATATACTCTAACAGTGAAAAGGAGAGAGAAGGAAAAACACCAAAAACCATGTCAAAATCCACTTATTAAAAGTAATAATAATAAAGAATTCATAGCAGAATGCTAGGTAGTTGAGCATCCTTTGGCACAAGGAGACGGGTTTCCCTATTAAAAAAATAGAAGAGAAAACCTCACGGGACAGATGAGAAAGACACAAAAGAAGAACATTAATAATTCATTCATTCTGATTTTACCATGCTCACAAAAAGAAAAATACCTTTCAGGTTCAAACACAGTTTACAAGGTACAAGCTTTCCTTATTTGTGATGTTTGCCCAGGGACTGACATTTGCAATGAAGTGTTTTAACATGTTCCAGCCCACTTGGTATCATAGTGAGCTACAGAGAATAAAGTTACTGAGCTTTATCAGATGCCCCTGACAAGTCACCAGTGCAAATGTTTTGGTTTCATTGACTTAATTTTCAAGGAAAACAATGAGAAATTCAAGGTCTTATTACAGTAACAGAAACGAAGCAGCTTTCTTTAAAATGCAGTGGCTGCTGCAAATAACTGATTATTGTTATTGTTCCCATTACTGTGTTCAATGCTTTTACTGTTTTGAACCACAGTAGCTGAAACCACTTGTATGAGGCTCTGAACTGCAGGTGGCACCATTATGTCATTATGAAATGAAACAACATTATTCCCGAGACAAGTAGGCAGCACAGAGGAGGCTAACCTACTTAGTGGAGTACTCTATGAATATAAAGTACGCAATCTAATGCTAGTCATATATTCTCTCTGAGGCAAAGATGAGGAGGTATCATCTGAAGCAAACTGTCAAGATCAGCTGAAGTAAATGGTGCTGTATAATTTACACCAGCTGAGAATGTCCCATTGACCTTCAATGGCCTTTGGAT
Organism: Mesitornis unicolor; assembly: GCF_000695765.1. Classification (NCBI taxonomy): domain Eukaryota; kingdom Metazoa; phylum Chordata; class Aves; order Mesitornithiformes; family Mesitornithidae; genus Mesitornis; species Mesitornis unicolor. The sequence goes on along the minus strand of NW_010198561.1, from coordinate 42,652 downwards.
AGGGCCCTCAGAAGGAATATCTGAGAAAAAAAATCCGCAAACATAAGTGTGTGAGATCTCTATCTTTAAAACAGCTGGTTTGGAGTAAAGCAGATGCCACAGTGCAGTTAATTCTGCTATGTGTTGTGATGAAATGAAAAGCAGATATAATGATGAAAAAATCAAGCTGTGACATTTTCAGAAATGTTACTCAAGTGACAACATTGCTTACAAAGTACTGATGAAATTGTTGAAATATTATATTCATATTTTACAAAAGGAGCAAGCAGTGTACTGGGAACCCATCCTGTACACAATCACCATCTTCTCAAAAGCTGACCCTCTCCTACATACCGATAACAAGAAATTTGCAGTTAAGTTGGCAGGAACAGGATGCTGGCTTTGCTGGGCTACTTGGAAAAATATGGAACTCTAACGACACTTATTTTGTGCTATGATGTATGCGAAAAATACTTTAGACCTGTACCTAAATCTAAATCACCCAATGTAGCACACTAGCTGCAGAAACTCTGCAGTCAGCACAGACTTTTCTCCACCTTTCATGTGCATACACAGAAATATTTCCAATTTGTGATGACTCTGCTATGTACAGAAGCATTGATTCCCAGGAGACTTCTATGGAGCACTCAAAAGTGGGACCTTTTGCTAGCAAGGAGACCAGCATGCAAAGTGTACAGCACAAAAAAGCATTCAATTCCACTAGGTGCACACCAGTGTGTCAGCAATTAGCTTCACTGTCTTTCAGGTTTCTGCAGTATCATCAGGAGGAGTTCTGTAAGTCAGTAATAGCTGTCAATCTCCCTGTAAGCTACCCCTCACCTACCAGTTTGATTGATTATTCCAGAGCTATATAAACTGTCCCGGGGAGACCTTCTTGTAGGGAAAATATTGTTGCCTAGCAGTCAGTCAGTTAACAGTCAAGATATTAAGGTGAGGCTGAGCAGTCAGTGGGGACTCACAAATAGAAAGATGAAATCCAGGGTAGAATATCTCAGGAATTATAAAGAAAAATGGGTAAATAACCTTTTATATGAATGGGCCTGAGAGTACTCAAGGCTCAGAGAAATCTGTATTCCAGAAAAGCTAACATCATACAAGATAGAAATTTCTTCAATATTTGTCATACATGTTGCTTTCTGACTGCTCACAGAGCTGTGTTAGGCTTAATTTCAGTAGTGTATAAAGAGCTGACATGGTCCTTAATGGAGATCCAAATCACTGAAAATGGATCTTCCTATTTTGAAGTCATAATTTCATTTCACTATTGCACTATGCAAGTATGAGCAGAAATAAATTATGAAATTTGCAGAAAGATGTCAACTTGTTACACATAATTAAATTCTCACCATCTTACTGCTGCATTCATCTGGAAAATGTATGAACAAAATGCTTCATGTTCTGAAATGACCTGTAGGTACCTGAGCACAAGATGCAGCGTCTGAAACTCCTAGAATAATCTGGGGCCAGGAGTTAACTTCTGTGCATTTTTTTTTTACTCATCTATTAAAAGGAGGTAAATATAACCAAGCTGGCTAAGTATATTTTGCAGATATGCTAATGAAGAGATCTCCAAGAAGGAGCTGTTGCTTCTTTTAAAGGGAATCGTGTTTATTAAGCGTTGTTGGCTCCTCACGCTATAGTCTAATTCCTTTCCTTAGTCAACAGCCTAGCTGTCCTGCATACCTCTAGGATCCTGCCTGATACACTTGTCCTTGATAGCATTTGTAAATAAGAAACCTTTTTCTAATGAGAGCATAGGGGAAAATGTTTTTGTCTCCCTGGAGGACTTTCAGAAGCCTCCCTTCTTCTGTATCAAGACAAACCGGAGACTGTTCACATTTTTCTTAGGGACTGAGGGAGGAAACAGAAAAGAATATTTCTGCCCTGTGGTTTGGGCACTTTTTGCTTTGACTTAGTGCTCCACAATTTTCCCAGCTTTTCAGTGACAGGCTTTATCCACTAAGATAGGAGCCATTCTAGGCTTCTGCTTGGAGCCTCTCTCTCTTCTCTGTTGGAGCTACTTTGCTCTGCATACATCTTTAAATATTTATTAAGGCAAGGTTTTGAACCTGAATTTCCCACATCAAAGGAGAGCATTTAAATATTGGATGATAGCATCAGCCTTTCTTTTGTTCACTCCCCCTAGCTCAATTATACAATGTGGATCTGCTTCAATAGAATAGACCGGTAAAATCAGCTTGCAATTAGCCAATATGTGAATGACTTGTATTCAAATGGCTTTTCTACACCTCAGCCAGCTGTTCCAGGCCCTGGGCTCTTGCAGTGCTAATCGCTTGCTTTCTGTCACTCTAACCAGAATTTCTCATCCTGCCTAAAATATTTCGCAAGGAAAATTGTTGTCAAAATAGGTGCCTTTCCATGAATTTTCAGATGCAGTTAAATCAATCTCTTCTGGTGGACAATCATTGATGGAAAACACCTGCTGATGCTTAGCAGCCATCTTACAGCACTGCTGAGTGTCAAGAACAAGTGGCAGTGTGCCCTGGTTCTGACACTGATGTGATCTCAATCAAATTATCTATGTACACATTATCACTCTTCCCATCCACTGGCACTAGGAAAAAAATGGACTTAAGGGGCAGAATTTCTTGGCTATGCTGCTTCAGTGATGATGTCCCTACATTAAATCAGAAATGTTTTGTGACCTGTCCCAGGTATCATACATTTTTAAGTGTGACCTCCCAGAGTCCTATGACTGTATCTCAACTCACATATAAAAAAAAAAGTGAGTTCTACATATAAAAGAAGTTTGAAATCCTGAACAGAAGGTATACAATAGTATTTAGAAATGTTACACTTTTATTTCACTTGTGTTACTTGCTGAGATCCGATTCATTATTTTGAACAATGGTGCTTGGCAGTATTATCTGAGGTAATGGCAGGGTCTAGGCTTTACTTTCTCTAGTTCTTGCCAGGTTGGTTGTATTGTTATTAACCAGCTTCACGACACAAGTATATAAAATAATTTATTGTAAAGTATTTCAAAATCCATGAAGGAAATGCTCTGAATAAACACCAGATATTAAATCTATTAAGTAAATGTATTAAGGAAAGATACATTAGTTCCACACCATGAAACTGTGAAATAAAGAAATGTATTTAATGAATGCACAAGAAAGCAGGAAAGAAAAGGAATAGCTTCTTTCAGTGGTTATGACTCTAATCTTTCATTCACTTACATAAAAAGGCTATTTATTACCATAGCATATTAGCTGAAGTTATAAATGCAGTTAGCAGAAGCGTCTTTTAGTGATGTGCTCTCACTGTGTTAAAAGATCCTGTCTTTCAGAAGTACTGAAAAATACCACAGGAATTCATCAAACGTGACAATTAACTGTCCCCTGCCAGGAATGACAATCCTTGCCTCTATTTTGTAAAAATTAAGAAGTCAGTCAATTTAACAGGCAGTTTAGTACAGAGGGGGCCTAGATATATATCTAGACAAAATAATAAAGACAAAATACAGAAATTACTTCACAAACCAAAATTTTTCATCAGGAACTTGTGATTTTGATTCCTCCAGCTTAAGAACCTTCAAGAGACTTTTCAGAAAGTGCTGAGAACCTATCTCTTTGAAAAGTCAAATCTTCCTAGACTGCCTCAAGTTAGGTGCACAAAAATAATTGGTACTTTTTTTAAATCCTAGCCCAAAAATCTCTAGTGTATTTCAGTCAAAAGCACTTGAATCAGACTTAGCTCACATGGTATCAGTTTACTTCTAGTTCAGGGACAGGGCTTAGAAATAAAAACATCTTTCATATTTATTTTCTAGTTCTACCTACTCATCTAAGAGAAATACTGTTAACAAGGTCATTTGAATTCAAAATGTTAAGGTCCATTCCAGATTAAATTATTCTACAATTTTGTAATCATCTATGGGTATCTAGTTCTAAAATATTAGCAGAAGTCTGTGTAATTACTCTCATTTTTTCCAGGGGATGTCTCCTGAAACTTAGGGAGGTCTGTTATATGTACTCAGTACAGACCCAGGCCTGAAGAATGTCTGCAATCTCATCCCAGCTAAGAAAGCCTTCCTATGGTTTAAGTCACTTCACTGATAAGCTTTACTTATGCTTTTAATATAGTGGATATAACAAAATATTTAAGGATTTCTGAGGGGGTTTTGGAAGTAAATGTAGCATTAATAAAACCTGTAGAAAAAACCATGCTTTAGAAATGCTGATGTGTTGGCTAACCATGTCAGAACTGGAACAGAAATGGCTAGAACAAAGTTAAGGTACCATTCCTCAATGTTATCCTGAGTAGTATCCTTTTTAGATATGTGATTGTCCCCCTTCAGTTATCAGTGGAGAGAAAAACAAACCAACAAAGAAGTGATGCTCAGGCCTGTATTTGCCTTAAGGTAGGTTTGATACAAAATTCAAGGCAATGTAGGAACAAGGTCAGACATAGATATTAAAACCAAATACTTCTTGGTAAATTGGGATCCACCTGTCTCTCATTAACTGAGATGTAATAGCCGTTCTCAATAACTGAGAAATGTATGAAATAATTAAGCCCCTTTTTGGAAATCACTAAAAGGCAATGGAGACTCCAAGTGGAAAGGAGATTCATCACCTCTCAAAAAAAACTCCTTGGAAGAAAAGGTGTCTCACTGAAATGCCTCTGGTAGACATTTCTGTCTTTGAGATAAGTAGGGAGAGCAGAGGAGAAAGAAACTGGGCTAAAAAGCACTGGAAAGTCAAAAACAAAGCAGAAAAATATTTTTGGCTCAGCAGAGAAGAACTTGAAAGTATGAGCAAAGAACCTACCTGCTGCTTGACTTGTGCTAGAGTAACAGAACTTTGCACATTTTCTGTTAGAAAAGACAAACCCAAAAACAACAACAAAGACTTAATCAGGAACACTCCTAAGTTCTACCCCTCTCTGAGATGCTTAAGTATAGCATGGGTCAACAAGAACTTTTCCTTAATTGCAATGCACTGGAGATGAGTCATAAGCTAGAAAGAAATAAGAAAGAAAGTTAGTGACCATTTTACTTCACAGCTATTTTTTTAATTGGGACAGAGAGGAAGGAGAAAAAATAAGCTAATAGGCTTTTTTCCAGCTACTACTACCTCTTTTTTATAGATAAAATCACTGAGGTCTGTAACAGGAAAAGGCACTAAGGAATTATTACTAGCATGGCAATGCCGCATGAAAAATTGATTTTTAAGGAGGAGAAGCTTTAGGCATCTTGTTCAGCCTTTAAGAAATCAAAGTGGAGTGTAAAAGACCTCATATATTAAGCTGCTTTTATAAAGTCCAAGCACAATTAATTTCAAAATAGAAATCTGCTCATATTCATTGAATAGAAGTATTCATGCTCAAATATGGTTATGTTTCTCTGATGTACGAAATGACAGCAAATGGAACATGCAGTTGCTCCTTGCAGTGCTGTAACATTCATTTTAATAACATTGTCTCCTGTAGGTGAAAGCAGTGTTGTATCACAAAGCTAATGGCAGTGTAACTTCTCAAGTACTGCACCAAATACACACAGTATTTTAAGATTTCCAGAATATACTCGAGATACTTCACTTACAAAATATACCAGGAAGAAAATTAAAATGACTCATTGGTGGTCCCTTTTCATACGTGACAACAGGGAAGTACAGATCTGGTCTACCTGAAATGTATTACTCCAAAATAAGCTTTTCTACAAACCATGAGGGGAGCTTTAATCAGCACCTGAGCAGCAAAGATGCTGACTACGTACAGCTCGTCCCCCAGGAACGTCACCCTGAGCTGTCGCTAGACAGTCTCCCTGCACAGGAACAGAACTACATGAAACGCTATCTTTACTTGAAGTTACAAAACATTACACAATATGACCGGTTTGATCCAAACTAATTAAAAAGAAAAAAAAGAGAAAGAAACAAACAGAAAAAGTGACGAGCTTTAAATTCCCAGTTTTAAAATTTAAAGTAAGAAAACAAAATTTATCTATGAAATGCTGTTTTGAGTAGCAAAAAAATAAATACATTTGGTTTTAGGGGGGACTTCTTTCGATGAATAGGCTGGCAAAACTGTCAAAGATTCCAATTGTTTCAGCTGAACCAAGCAGGAGGTTTTTGTGAAAAAATTTCACAGAATCATAGAATACCAGGTTGGAAAGGACCAAAAGGATCATCTACTCCAACCTCTCAAGGTAAGAGTATAGTTTAAATGAGTTGAGTTAGCACTCTGTCAAGCTGACTCTTAAAACTGACCAGCGTAAGGGAATTTACCACTTCCCCTGGGAGATTATTCCAATGTCTGATTGATCTCATGGTAAAAAAATTTCTTCTGGAGTTCAGTCGGAATCTCTCCAGAAGCAACTTGTGTCCATTACCCCTCATTTTTTCGATGTGACTCCTTGTGAAAAGGGAGATTTCATCTTCTTGGTAGCCACCCTTTATGTACTGGTACATGGTGATAAGGTCCCCCCTAAGCCTTCTCTTCCCAAGGCTGAACAGGCCCAATTTTCTCAGCCTTCCTTCATATGGCAGATCTTCCAGTCCTCCAATCATCCTCATCACCCTTCTCTGGACCCTTTCTAACCTGTCTGCTTCTTTTTTGTATAGCAGGGACCAAAACTGAAAACAGTACTCAAGGTGTGGTCTGACCAGTGCTGAGTAGAGAGGAATAATGACTTCTTTGTCTCTGCTGGTGATGCCCTTTTTAATGCAACCCAGCATCCTCTTGGCTTTCTTTACAGCTGCAGCACAGTGTTCGCTCATATTGAGCTTGTCATCCACCAAGACCCCCAGGTCCCTTTCCACAGGACTGCTCTCTAGCCAGGTGGAGCCCAGTCTCAGCTGCATTCTTGGATTATGTATTCCCACATACAAGACCTTACATTTGTCCGTGTTGAACTTCATACATTTCCTCTTAGCTCACTCATCCAGCCTGTCCAAGTCTTCGTCAAGGGTGGCTCTCCCTTCTGGAGAGTTCTGGAAAATTCTGACAAACTTTGGCCCTTTGTATTTATGCTGGTTTTGGGAGGCATATATTAAGCCTAAAGATGGTATGAGCAAGAGGGACAGATGAAAAACGGAGCAAACACACTGCTATCCTGAGGCTTTCCTTCAGTACAGCATTGTGTTGGCATAAATAGGCTATTCACTAAGAGTTCTTGTGGGATTGCTATTGTAGGACTCTGCTGCAGACCTGCACAGGTATTTCTCTCTCTCCAGAACATCAAGTCAAAGCACACATCTAAAAGTCAAAAGAATCCTGCATCACTGCATTTTGTGTAAACTTTCCTAAAAGAAAGAGGACAATATTTTTGAAAAATGATCAATAATTTTGGAATTTTCCAAGAAGTAAAACTTGCACAATGCTGAAATACTGTAGCAATGGATATCCTGTAACTAGACTAAGCTGATGGACAGATAATATATAGAAGGTAAAGGAAGAAGGTTTTTCTTGGCAACTATTAACAGAATAGTGCTCACTAAACATGCATCTTTTCATTTCTCACAGTCCTGGCAACAAATAAGGGAAGCTTTCAGTACTAACAATATGTCTATGTTTTGCAGAATTCACTAGATTCTCTAGCATTTGGGGTCGTGAGGGAGCACTGCACCTGCAGCTGCAACTGGGGAACACATATCCTACATCCAAAATATCACAAGCAGAACTGATTCCAGTACCAGCCTCTGCTAATGCTGTACTCCCTGAAAAACAAATATTAAAAAAAAATTAAACAAAGACAAGCTTCTGTATGCCTTTTAAGATGAAACAGTGCTTATAATACAGTGCTTATAACAGTAATATCCTGTAGAGAAAACACCCAGCTTTACAGAAGACCTCAGTTATTTGCCTATAAAGAAATACTTGCCTGAAAAAGACTAACAAAGGATTATCTTCCCTTGCATTATTCCTCTCCCACAAACTTCATCCTTACCTCCGAAGCTTCTCTGAATATCTATCCTCTAACTGATCTTGATCTTAAACTTGGTGGCAAGTCTGTCCCTGTGCATACAGCAATGACAGCTATGAGGGAGAGAATGTTGTTGCTCTCTGTAGAAAGGCAGGAAACAGCCAAAGAAATCAGCACTAGAAGCTGTATGCTGCTCAAAGACATATCAAGCCCTATTCCTGTATCATTAAAGATCGAAGGAAAGAACTCAAATGTCAACAACTTTACAAGTACATGATTAATACTCTGAACAGCCAGGAAAACAGGAGCAAGTCAGTCTAGGAGAGCATTCAATGAACATTACATTACCAGGATCCTGTATTTCGCTTTTGCAGGTCACCTTAAAGCTATGTAGTGTTGAGGATTTAAAGGTCTTAAGGAGATTAAGGGTTCAAGTGCTGTGAACAAACAAATTTAGGCTACTAAAATCACAATTCTCAATTTTAAAATGTGCATGAGATGATTAAAAGTATGAGTTAGTGATTTTTAATTATTTTGTGCAAGCTTTACATATTCATAAGTCTGCTTGGAGAAGCACATGCTGCATTCTGATGAGGAATTCCATTATCTCACACTCCAAAACAGCTTCAGTATAGCATGAGCCATAGTTTTAGGGACAGAACATACAATAACATTGCAGCAGACTCACAGTTTCAAATGTCCATAGTATCACCGGAAGCTGGATACTATCACAACCTCCATTCTAACTACATGGCACCTTTTGATGCCAGCTCTGTCACATCCACTCTGCTTCACCTCTGCCCTCCACAGGGCTGGTAGGCTTTAATCTGTATGAATTACCCATATCCAGACTGGTACGGTGAATGGACAGAGCCAGGCCATGCTTCTACTTCCCTCATCTCAACCGTTTCCTGCCAAATGTGAGATCTGGGGCCATCCAGGACTCCCAGGAGAGGGCCTAGGGATGGAGGAAGGGCTGAACTGTAGCAGAGGGATCCCATACTCAAAAGACAGTGGGAAAAAGCATAGATTTTCTTCCCGTGCCCAAGACAACTACAAAGTGAAGTCCCCCACGGCCAGATCCTGCCTCTTCCCAGACAGCTCAGACTGGCTAGGCAGTGGGCACCTAGGGAGGGAAGAGCCAACTTCCTCACAGGAACCTGTCACATAATCTGGTTGTGTCCTGCTACCTTCCTTTCTTGTATCATGAAACATTTAAGTGATAACTTTCAGCACTGCTTGGATCAACGTAACTCATTTATTAACATTTACCATCAGTCTGCAGCAACATTACCCCCTCACCCCAGGTTCCCTTTGAATCATGAATGGTTGCTTGTAGTATTATGAAGAAAATACCCTTAAAATCTGACCATAGACAAATTTTTTACTCCCACATTTTAGCCTGGTCGTAAGTCAAACAGTTATTTTTGGCACAACTTTAACAAAGTATTTTTTTCAATATTTTGAAGAGCAGGAGTCTGAAACACTGTTGCCTGTCTAAGAGAAGAATCATGACTGCCTAATGTAAGTAGCCTACTTCTTAATTACCCTGTAAAAATAAGCCTGCCTTTCCAGACATCTAGGCATCAGATTTTTCAGATGTTCTCCTTGCAACTAGAAATTGATTAATTAAGAAAGAGAAATAGCTGATATCAAGCAGGGATTCTGTTGAAGTGTAATATTCTTCTGAAAAATGTATAAGCTAATGTATACAGGAAAGAAATGAAGCAGAGGGCTGTGCATCTGCAGCCGGGGTCAAGGAGCATTTGAAGGCATCCAGCAGAATCCTTTATGCTCTACTGCAGCTGCCACAGAAAAGCAAAGCACTAGCCTGGTTTATCTATGTATGTCTTTATACATAGCAGACTGGAAACACTTCAGCTCTAAATAAACCATTTACCTTTCACCTTTTCATGAAGCTGTACTGGAGAAGAAACCTTGCACCATGATCCCTTGCTATAAACATGCTCAATGTGTCAAATAATTAAACCCTAAGCATTTAGATGTTTTTCAGATGAAAATCAGCACTGAAGTTTCACTCTGAAAGCTACAAGCCCACTGGTGCAACAGCATTCACTATAAGACAGTATTAGAAGTATGTGATATCAGTATTGTCTTTCTGTCAAATGTTAGTGAATACTGAGAAAGAGACTATAGAAGATAAGGAAAGATACCTTCATCTTTACTTCCCCATATCCTCCCACTTACTGGCATTCAAGAACTTGACACTCTACTGTAGCTGAAGACAGCATCTGATATATGCTGTTAATAGCCAGCCAAGGCAATAACAATTTAATCATTTCTCTAGTCCCATTTTTAGAATTTTCACAGTTTTTGGTCTCCCAACATCCTTTGGCAACACATCCCACAATTGAACTATGTTGTATGGAAACAGAACTTCCTTTTGTTTTAAGCATTGTTCCTGGTGCTGAACAAGTTCATGCACCCTAAGGACTAATAATCAAACCATTCCTTCATCATTCCCCCCAAGATATTAATGTCTTCAGAGTTACCTCTATAAGATTATTTCTCTTTTCTGAATTTAGTCTCTTTGCAGAAGGAAGCCTTTCTGTGTTTCTGATAATTTCTGTTGACTTTCTTTGTCATTAGCAATAAGAACCTTTTGTGACATTTTGAAGTCAAAACAATTCCAGATGATTCTGGCATCTACAAATTTTGTCACTCTGTATTTCCATTTCTCCAGGTCACCTTAAACAATATCTGGTCCCAGCAGAGATAATCAGAAACCTTTCTGATAACTTTCTCTGTTTCTTCCCAACCATTGTTTCTTTTCCTGTATTCCAGGAAAAGCTGTCATCAGAAACTATGTCACTTAAAAGACATGTAACTGCATTCTGCACAAATGTATGAATGGACCCAGCAATTACCCTCTTTGGGGACTCAATACAATGGTGCAGTCCCTTGGCTCCTGCAGTTACTTCATTTCCATTAAGACTGCAGATCATACTCACTCTTCAGATCTCTGAGATGCTGTTCTGTAAAATGCTGTGTTTACAATTTAAGAGATGGGTATGCAATGACAGTACTTGTCCTACTGTTGTTATCATTGGTTAAGAGATATCACAAAGTCCCTGTCTCTCCAATACTCCTCCTCTACTGCTGAAACACTTGTTAAGTATTTGCAAGAGTGTGGAAAAGTGTGTGAGGCTAAACAGATCTTGCTGGCATTCCATACGAAAATTTCCTAGTATAGAAAAGAAACTGCATCATAGAATTTCTCTGAAATAAAAGAGACGAGACTCAAGAGGAACTCTAAGCCAACAACACAATGGTTAAAATGTAATAAGTGATTATTAGACATGAACAAATCTGGGGCAACCGATATCTAAAGAGTTGTCTAAGACATCAAGTGTTTACGCTGTTCCTGTTTCTATATTGTAATTTCAGACCCAGGCAATTTAGAGTGCAGGGGGCAGACCAGCCATAGCCTTTTTTCAGGAGCTCTTCTGCAAGCAGACTAGAAGACTCAACAGTCTGCAATCCTGGTAATATTGAGAAATTATTTCTAACATTACTCACCTTCTCTTTCACTTAAGGATTTACAGACAGCCCATGCACTTTTCAGAAGGGGAATAACAAGTATGTTTGTGATAGGAAACATTATCCGTTTGTTAATCTCAGGCAAAGCAAGCACAATGCCTGTCGCACTCAGGATATGAATCTGCTCCATGGTCACAGAGAAATCTTACCTCCAAAACAGCCTGTACATCCTTTGAGTTGTTCAGCAGCAGCAATGAACTGGATACACCAGTGTCCCCAGTGAATGAGCAGGTCCTGATTTCTTATTGACTGAGGGGGACTGGGATGAAGGTGTGGCAAGTAACTTTTATTCTAGCACCAAATTCCACACAAAGCGCAGAGCCAGTGGTGACCAACCTTATGTTAAACCTTCAGAACAAACAGAACAACAACTATCCACAAACACACTGAAGTCGATGATCCCAAGAGCCTTGATTTCTTCTAATATTACCACCAGGAGAGCTGCGATCAGCTAAATTATTTTTCTGGAGAGTCTTGTAGAGCATAGCTATTGAGCATTTTCCAAATCACTTGGAGATGCAATATACACAACAAACATGCTTAATTTAGATTTGGTAACATAAAGAAAACATTCTTCTTACAAAACACAGCTCCTTTTATTATGTAAGGTGCATCTACATTATACGCATGTATATACACATTACAAAATGTGTATGTCATCTAGCCTGGAGGAAACATGGCTTTGGCAAAAGGAAAATGCAGATCTGAATTGTTTTAATAGAATCTGTGGTAGGTGAGATTACTGTGTATGGAAGGGCTAAATACATATTTCCAGTATGAGATAAAATTCACACTTTTCAAGTTACCCCTATGTACTAAGACATCTTCTAAAATATTAAAATTTAGACACACTTAATAGCTGTTTCTGCCCTAATGCTGCCTAGAGTATTACAAACATTAATTTATAATTAGGTTCCTGAAGATACTTAATGTAATTTTTTTAAACAACTGTATTTTTTTGCCTTAAATTTGATTATGCTATGTTCCCTGAGAATACTATCATTTAAAATACATATATTTTATTATCTGCAATTTGTAACCTATTTTGCATGGCAGTAAGTTACAGTATAAACAGTAAAGATATGATTGATGAGTAGAATTTTAAGGTAAGTTTTGTATTTAAGTAGCAAAAATATATTGTTCATAGCAAAGAATACATTTATTACAAGACTTAACAACAAGAGAAGAATTTCCATGAGTGTGTAATTTTCAATTTACACAGTAAAAAAGATATCTGAAAAGAAACTAAGGGTCTTTATAAGTTGGTTATATGTCAGCCAATGTGAAGCTTTGCTTCTTTATGAGAGTCTGAAATGAGATTGTCTGGAAATTGCCTTCAGTATTCTTTTCAGTCTGAACTGAAAGAAATAAAAAAAGAATATGAAAAACTGGCTACACTTGCATTTTCTCCCATTTTTAATATAATGAGATACTGTAAGTCACACAGCAAAATGTCTTTAGACATAAAGATATGGAACTGATGGATTTTCTTTAAGGTATGCGACACTTAAAATTTCTCTCAGTACAGCATTCAGCTGCTTTAGAGGGTTACAGTTAAACCTTAATCTTGATCTGTTTTAGTGAAAGCAGAGCTTCATTTTATTCTTTATTTCAAAATGGTAGCACTGGTTTCTAAACTTCTACAGTAAGCAGCTCTGCAACTAATACTGGGGTCTATAGGGTGTTCAGTGCATTATCAACACAGTGATCTGAAAATTTGGAATAATGTAGAGGTCATTTAATTCATCAGCATCCCTTACGTCCCATCCTCCAGTGTGGAACAGATCCTCATTACCAAGGCTTTGCTTTGTCTCATTTTAAATGTAGTACTTTATCAGCTACTGCCCTGTGAAGAAATCAGCCACCTCTGATTTGGATTACAGTCAGCAGCACTTACAGAGGTCTCTGTTTCATTTCAGGGGATTAAGGGTGAGAGAGAGCCCTTCAAAACATTTCTCATATTGATGACTTGCATAGTAAAGATGCGGAAGGCTGTATTTATTTGTCTTGGGATGGAAGCATGGAGTCAGAAAGCAAATGGAAGAAAGCTCACAATAAATGCAATGTACAAATTGTTTGGAGGCAGTCCTCTCTTGTTTGCAAAAGAGAAATACAGAAAACACTCCTCAGATCCCCTAATCCAGACAAATAAATTCATACGTAACATTTTTGCGTGTTTATTGGCCTCTCTTTGTGCTTATTTCAGACAATGAATGCTCCTTGAAATGTCAGGGAGAAATTTCTTCATTTCTGTCCCAGGGCTCATGGAACCGAGGACTCTGGTAAGGAATGGGAAGTAAAAATTTCCTTTTACAGGGTGAACTCTGAAATATGATCTGTCAGAGACACCCAATGGATGGGAGGAAGATTCCTGTCTCTCGCCACCCTGCTGATTTCATTTGTATGTATCAGCTCCTCTACCACCATGTTTATCAGCAGCCCATTCCTTTGAAAATGGGAATATCAACTCTTTTCTCTTCATCCACTATATGTCAGATGTTCTTTCCCTTGTGCAATCCACTTGCACCCGTAATTGTTGTGACAACACTTGTCATTTGGATAGCTCTTTCATCTTCAAAGCACTTCACAAACATCAATTAACCCAAATCTCGATTAATTAACCTGATAATTAATTTGCTATATATCCAGGAGTCACAACAATGGAGAACAAACTAGTGCCTATTAAAGTCATCAGAATGAGTTCCCTTGACTCTAACAAAACCAGGATCAAGTTCGTTTCTTGAGTCTATTTCTCTCTCCTAAATTTTTGCAGATCTCAGATACTGCAATCTGATATTTTCTTCCATGGCATCTTCAACTGCTTCATCAAGCCAAGGAAAGGCAAGAGAAAGAAAAAAGGAATCTGTGAGCTGAGGTCACACACACCAGGAGTTAATCAGCTTTGTGTTAAGGCTGATCTTACATATTGTACCCCACATGCATAGAGTTTATGAAGTTTGATCGGATCAGTCCTTGGCATGCTCAGACAAATCAGGGTTCCAAACACACTGCTGCAATTAATAAATTCAGAAGGCACTCATATTATAAACCAATTGCTAAATTATAGATTAACCCAAACTGACAAAACAGGGTAAGTAGCTGCAGTGAATTCCCCACAATCACTGTAGACCTTGTGAAGTAGGTCACTTGAGTTTTTAATAATCACTGTGGTACCTGCAAACACAGGGATGTAGAGAGAATAAGGGGAAGCAAGAGAAATGTTTAAGAATTGTGTTCTAATGAATCATTTACTGTACTTTTCATTGGAAAAGAAGGTTCAATGGCATTTATGCAAGGAGGTCTCAGAAATTGGCTTTACAGTGTGTCATTCTTTATTTTATAATAATTCTGAAGATAATATTTCATCAACTCAGAAGACTGTTTAAAACTCCTACTTCGATTAAGCTGTATGCACTTATACAAATATTTCTCTTAGCTTATTAAATATACACCAGATCCCAATATTTAAGCCTAATTTTTTGGTGCTTCTTTTGACTACTAAGAAGGAACTTTTTATTATCTAAATTTATCAGTTAATTTATGATCTAAAATTATCAGCTGCATAGTCACTTTTACAATAATTTCTCTGGAAATTCACAACATGATAACATCCTTAAAATGACCAAGAAATAAATACTATTCAGATTATAAAGAAAGATCTATACTCTCCAAGAGTGAGGCAATTATTCTAAAGATTCCAGGAAAAGGCCTTGACCTAATGAAAAAGAAATGACTTAATGAAAAAGTAATTTGAAGGCATCTTTTGATTCATATTAAAGACATGTAAAGGTTGAGTCCCTCCTTCTTGATGTTGGAGACTTTTCACAAGGACAACTCCATATGCAAATACCTCTTCAGTGACATCAGGGTAAGCAAGCAGGGAATGATTGGCTTCACTGGCATTAATTTTGTGAGTAAATTGGAGGAGAAAATGTAGAATTGTGTAGTTAATCAGGTATGACTGAAACAACCCAATCAAGTAAATAAACAGCAAGTCTAGCCTAGCTGTAATTTGTTCTTGGTGCCAATCTCTTTCTACATGGAATTAAAAACCCAAAGAAAACAGCAACAATGAATGCATCTTCTGTTCTGAAACAGCATGAAATCCTTCAGTTCATGTTTTTCTAATCATCATTTGACACTGCTTGAATTGGCCTTTGTGCCACATGCTTTTTTAAATCCTGCACAAATTACTGCTGTTGATCGTAAACCGTATCTTTCTACATTAGTGCTTCAAACACTCTATGACAGCTAAACTGTGGAAGAATAAAAGCACTAATGGATTTGTCTGAATGTATTACTTACTGCTTGTCTCTTAAGCTTTACTCAGCCTTCTTCACAGGTTCTGCTCAGTTATTTTCACCACTGGCTCTCAGAGATACTGAAGGCTTATTGAAGGATTACAATTTCTAATATACCTGTATAAGCAGAGCTGTAGTCAAGTATTAAAGGTCACTGAAAGCTTACTGATCTAGAGAACACTGCAGTAATAACTCAGAGAATATCAAAGTAACCACTGTTACTTACTTTTCCTTAACTTAGAGTGGAGTAGCCAATATACTTATAGACCTTTAAGAAACCTTTTCCCCTAACAATCCATTATTTTGCATGAAAGATTCCACATTTTGAAGAAATCAGAAGGAAATATGTTAATAACTGTTTGAGGACAATCCAACCTTCCACTCCACAAAACACTGTAACAGACCCTGAGGGAAGAAATTAATAAATTATTTTTTTTTCATTTAATTATTTAATTAATAAAATTAAAATAAAGTGATTGTCTATTTCCATCGAACATAACATCAAAAGCTTTCTCACAGGCTGCAGAGCTTCTTCTATTAATATTGTAAGCAAGGATCACATTATATAACGGTATCAACAAGGCAGAAGAGGCACTGCATAGATTATTAATTTAAGCAAAGTGCAGATTTCTCAAGAAGATCTTGTTAACCATGTTCTACCACAAAAATGTAAAAATTCATGGCCTACGAAAATTTACATTGCAAAGGCCAACATACTGCTATCTATAAAGGTCTTAGTATGGAAATTATTTGAAAAACAGATGACCTTTAAATTCCTGAATGCATCTCACTAGCATTATAGCATTGTAGATATACTGAGGCCTACAAGTGTATGCAGATAGATACCCTCCAGCAGAATACCAAACCGTGTGCTAAGACATAGCTACTCCAACAGATAGGATGGACAGAGCCAAGGAAGCCAACTGGACATAAGAGAGAATAGGGAAGAATGACAGGACCAGCTTTGAACCTCATTAAAAGCGCACAGGAAGAGGTAATCTTCTCATGGTTACCCAACAGTAATGTCTCAGGCCTTCATGCTGCAAAGAGCCATTCATACACACAGAGGCCTTATGTCCTGATGTATGTAATAGCCCTGGTAACCACAGCTGGGGGTCCCACTCATAGCTGTACAGGCATAAATCAGGGTCCTCATGTGTACTCTGGGCTAGGCAGGGACAAAACAAGAAACAAACTGACAACAAAAATACCATTGCAACATACAGATTTTTGACAGGTAGAAAAATATCTAATGGACATTCTTCTTTTAAAAATTTCCCCTATATGGGTGGAAGATGGAAAGAATTTTCTGTATAGATGTGACCCATGCTTCCCTCTCTCCTTGCAGCTTCTTTTATTAATTCACCTGCAGCAATGCTTTTCTTTCAGCTTTTCTTGACTTCTTTTTCCTTATGAACAGAATTTCTTTCAGTGAGGTTCTCTGTACAACTTCAGCAGAAGATATTCTTACTCTATGCCATGTGTGCTGTGTGGCCTGTGCCTCTACAGCACCTTGTTAGGCTATTTCCCAAGTATTACAATATCTAATACCTAAACAAAAAGAGACTTTTTTTTTCAGTGTACATTATCAGGACTCCTCTAGAAAATGACAAACCCTACAACTATTAGAGTGGATGGACAGTAGATGATCCCTAACAGAAGATACTCACAATGCCAGCCTGTATTTCAGATAAACCTTTGATGGCAATGTATCTCACATGCTGAAACCAAACTTGAATGCCAAAGTTTCACAATTTATAGGACCTTCAGCATGGCAGACTAGGATAAAAACTGCTCCTGGGAGGATTATATCCCTTACTTAGGTTTGTCAGTAATTACCATTGTGAACTGAATCTCTTTACATATTAGAAAAGCAACGCGCTACTTTTGGATCAAGAAAGTATTTTGTACACTTCAATGCATACACAGATTGTGTGTACCATCAGCGTTAAAAGAAGTTATGACTGGCACTCAAGTGTAACCAGACTTCTCAGATGACTTCAATGTCTGGGAAGAAAACCTCAGTAGGTCCATAAATCTAATATACCTTTTTCATAATAAAACCTAGAGCGGCAATAATTGCAATAAAATTTTACAGGGTGTTCTGAGAGCAATAAAAAAGTAACTGCTCTCTGCACCACAGCTAAATAAAGCAAAATTAGTTCTTTTTTTTAAAGTCCATAAGGAATTCAAATTAACAGACTTTGTAAAGGATGCTAGCAAAAGACTTTTGAGGGAGAGTCTAATTATTGGTTGCTTTGATTTTAGTGGCCTTCTTTATCTTATTTTTCAAAACAGACATTTTAAACAAAAAACTTTCAAATGCCCAGACAGTGTAAAGTCTGCTTTGGGTGCAAAACTTACAAAGAGCAAACTTCTGTAAGTTAAACTGAGATGTTTTCGTGTATTTTTGCCATGTTAATCCTTATTTGTCATACCACAAAGCAGACCACTAAGCTGAGTACCCATGTGATATCAGCGGCAACGATGAAAGGCTGACTTAATTGCTCCAAACTGCCTACAGAGTCAAGTCAAGGGTAGAGATGGTTGCAATGTGTCTGCTGTTATTAAGAAGTTTCCCTTCCTTTGCAGAATTTCCACAAGCTGACATTTCCATCCAAATGCTTCTGGTGCCACCTAAAACTTTAACTTAGATTAAGCCTTCTGAAACAGGTAAAAAAGAAACAGCAGGTACAGGTACAAAGTTACCCAGCGTTATGCAATTATTGTTAACAGTGATCAGGCAATCCTGACGAGAAGCTGATGCTCAGCAAGGCAGCTGTAATGCACTAAATCTCCCCACATTAAATATAGCACAGGGAATTCTTCCAATGTTTAGCAGTAACATATTGCTATATACTCTGTGAAGTGAAACAAAAGCATCTAAAGTAAAATCTTCCAAAACATGGTAGGGTGAAGACTGGAATGCTTAGTCAGTATAAATCAAAGTATTAATACAGTGCTAAACCCATCACAGAAACTACATCTCTGATTCTTGTAATTTCCAGTCTTCTGCCCATGCTGCCTTCAAATTCCTAATTTATAGTCCACACAGAAAGCAAACAGAATAGTCATCTGACAAGTACTATAAGCTATCTGTCAAACACAAATGATCTTGGGGGCTGCTTTGCCATAGCAGCCTTATCTTACACTCACCAAAAGCTATAAGGGGCCTGAATTTTAAAGAAACTTCAAGTTTTTGCTCTTATTTTACAGCCACAATTATTTTTAAAATATTTCTCCACTCGTGAATATCTGGTGCAGATCTTGCTACTTTTAGCTTTTCTGCAAATGTCTAAACTGTAGCCTCAGACAAATACTCAGGTATCTGAATCGGGCCCCACAAATACTTGCATAAAAAAATAAAATTAAGAATTCTCCAAAAAAAGAAAAAAAAATCCTACAGAATCAAGACTACTTTGAAAATTGTCAATAGGTTCATAAGGTCCATCTTGCCTTGCTTCTTTTTTCACCCATTCCTTCCCTGACTTTCCCCTCATCTTCTCTACAGGCACTCCTAAAGGACTATTCTTGTTCCTCTTCCCTTCTCCCTCTTCAGCCTATCTTTTGGCAGCAGCATCTGCAAACAAATTCAACTACTGTCACTCTTTTCATAGCTCAAAGACCTCCTTTATATTCATATTCTTCTGCTTAAGCTGAAATCTCAGCTTTTCTCATACCTTCTCATCTCAAGTTTCAAAGAGATTAAAGCATGCTTCTCTCTCTAGAACCAGAATCAACTTTTAGTGTTGTTCTAAACTGCTTTTTACATGAGCAGCAGAAGTATGACGCATCTTTTGTCTCAAACCTATATGGTCACATTAGTATGGGATGTTACCCATTTCAATTTAGTTTACCTCAAGAAGATGGGCAGGCGCAATTTGATTTCTCTAAGTGACTGTGAGATACAAACTGGACTGGATGATTTGGGATCCTGTGCCCAGGAGGAGGCAGGGTGCAACCTTCTGTGTCTGGTTGTGTAAGGTGCACCCTCAGAGAGACTGCATAACACAGATAATCTGTCACATTGCATCTCTTCTTCAGCCTCTCAGCATCTCACGTTTTGAGTGTACCTCGTACTCTAGCACTGCCTCCTTCAGTTCTGTGCTCTTTCACCTTAGCAGAATGCAGCAGCAGCTACAGTACTCCCACCTCTTTTAACTATGTCACCTCCATCTATATTCCCCATCAGTGGCTCATCCTTCTCTAGTACATCAAAGAACTGCTTTCCAAGCCTTTCATAGTTCACTCCATTCAAAAGCAAAAACTTGGCTCTCAGCTGTGCCTGAGCTGTGATGTGAGCTTTCCATCCAAACAAGCACCTTCTGTGATTTTTCCAGCACTTCCTTTTTGTCATGAAGTAGCAGCCCAGACATCAGAGGTGCCAATGGAGGCCTCAGCAATGACAGAGTTCCTTGTCCTTGACCATCCTTTGAGTCAGTCATGTTACCACCTCTGGAGGGTGGCTGCTCTTGTTTTTTTCTTTTTCTCTCCTGAAGATCTATGTTGCTTATACAACACAGAGTAATTTGCTTGTCTTCTGTGTTCCTGGCAACTAACTTATAGATATTTAATCTACCCAGGAAATTTATAGAATTGCAGCCTCCCAAGATAACAGTCATTATCCTGACACTTCACATTACTGTCATCCTACACAAGCAAAAATAAATAACTCCTCTACATGTCTTCATTTGCATTAGAAATCTTCTTTAGACCACACTGGTAATTTTGCTTGCAATTTAAAATGGAGGCTGTTCTTTCCCTGCATCTCATTCTCTATTTAATCTGCTACAGCTTTGTTTCAACCTTGCTGGATATACCAAACACAACTGGCTTGACCATTTACCAACTAAGCGATAGAAGGAAAGATCTTTCACAACTGCTTCCCTATACCACCTGAGGTGCTGAGCTTCTTTCCAACATCTCAGATGCACTTGTCACAAACACATTGGTCTGACCTCGTAAGTATCCTCTGCTCCATCTACTCCATTCTTCATTTTTCCTTGCTACATTTCTCATTGTTTTCTCAAACTTCCTCATTCTTGTGGTATTTCTTTTGCACTTGGCCTCACCTTCTTTGCCCAACAATGCCACAGGGGACACAAACAATATATAAAGATAACTATTCATACTTGTGTCTTCCTCGTGTATCTCTAATACCATGCAAACATATACACTGTGTCTGCACCAGTGTTGTTCCATAACAACAGTGCTGATTTTGTGAGGTTTTAAATCACATCAGCATAAGCAATATAAATTCAAGCATTCATAAGACTTCTTTTTGTACCTATCTGTACACCCATTTGTACCATGCATTTTAAGATGTAGACACCAGACATTTTCTTTTTTTCTATCTGCACAGCACATCCTGCAGTATGTAAGAAGTGAAAAATTATAATACTGCTTCTGCAGGGCTGTGCAGCTATAAGAAGAAAAGTTTGCAGGGAGAAGGAAAAAATTTTATTAGATAATTTGGTATGGTAAGCAAGAAAAAAGACATAGTTCTGGGTCCGATGTAATTTCTTCAGGTCCAAGAGACTGAATAGACACTGGGGACAGTGCTCTTTGTTTAACGTTTTTTAGTTTAGTATTAAACTTAAACCTGATATGAACAATTGGATTCAGCCATGATTTAACCCAAATTAGTCACAAAAAGATGAATATTTCTACTGAAAACTCCAAGTTCCCAACCATCAGTCTTTCTGTTGACTAGTAACACTGTCATTACTATAGCACATGTCTTTCTGTGGCCACTCCATTCTTCAAACATACAATAGATCTCATAAATTAGTGTTGCTCTTACAAAGGGTTTCCAGACATAAAAGTGAATAAATAGCAGCTAAAATGGTGGCAGAGCTACCACTTCCCTTGAGTACGCTTCCACCAGTTAAATGATGCTGCGTTCAAGTTACTCAACTGATTGGCAAAAAGAGCCCCATCGTTTTTTGAGGTTACTTTAAAGAAGTACAGAGCATAATCTACTGATTACAGTGGATTACCACTTCTCTTCATCCTTAATTTGATTGTGGTAATCAGAAAGCAGCTGTGTGATCATCTTTTCCATCAAAGAAGAGGACAGTGCAGAGTAGCAATCTTCAATTGAAAGTTTTGTTTTCTATGAGTAAAACTATTCAAAAAGTAGGAATGACTTCTGACCTTTAGTCTGCGGTCCTGGTCTCCACTGCACAGAGAATTTACAGACACTTTAAATGTCTTCCAGGCTGGATTTAAGTTATTCATCACAACCTGTGAGTGAAAAGAAATGAAGGGAATTCTTAACATTTGCACATCTTCAAATAGAATGCTAACAAGAGCCACAATTTTCAATACAGTATGTTCACCAGAAAGAGAAGAAAGCAGGGCTCAGCTAGAGGTCTGCAGAACAACATGCAAAGGATATGTGCCCTTGAGCAACCTGCAGTTTGCAACACTCCTCTGAAAAGCCCCAGAAAGAAGCACAAGTGGGAAATGGACCCACACACAGATCATGCTACACAGGTTGTCCCAGCACTGCAATGACTCAACGGGGGCATAACTCACAACGGAAAGGCTGTGGAATACATCCCTGAACTGGAAGCCATGGAAGAGATGCAGGACTGGGTAATGGGGATGGGCAGTATCAATTTACAGATACATGGTCTGCCTTGCCAGGAAGGCTTTGTGGGATCCACAACAGGCAGGTTCGTAACCATTAACATGTACCACCATGCCACCTTGTATCCATAAATGCTGCTTTTTAAGGCAGTGCCAGTCATTACCATGGAAGCAGTAATGACACTGGTACATAGGAAACAAATGTAAAGCACTCAGATTACAAATGTCTTTAGCACCAGCAATCTGGGACAAGATGAAGATGCAACATAGTATTAATGGGAAAATATGCCACTATCCATAGCAGTTTGGGCTAAATATAGTATGTATAAGTCTTGACTTTCAAACAGATTATCCACCAGTTTAATTAAACTTGGATCTTTGGCTTCAGTACCATCTTACCCTACTCTCATGCACTTAAGTCAAGACCTTATATTCATTAGTCAATAACTACACAAGAGATAGAAGTGTTTTTAAATGTGGATGCTTGAAATACCCTTCATGACAGGGGAATCATAAACTATTCCTCCTGACAGCTCACCTGTGTCCTTGGAAAATAAATCTAATCCTATTCCTTACCTCAGTCCTGTGAACAAGTTGTTGGGTTGCATCATCGTTCATCCGGAAAATCTCCAGAAAAGGATCAGATTTGCTGAAAAAATCCTAAAATAAAATATAGGACAGGTTACTCTTGAGACTTCTTTGAGTTTTTCAGGCAGAGTGCACGTGTGGCTTTCCTGTTAATGACAAAGGAGAGTCAGAGTGGTTTTAGTGCGACCTCTTGCTGCCTCTCAGCAATATTTCGTTCTTGTCCTTGTTCCACAAGGACTTCCATGGCACTGCTGCTGTTCTCAGTTTGAAGACTCAATCATGACATGTAGAACTGTTAACTGTCATTTTACAGCCTTTTCCCTTCTTACACACCATCCAGATTCCTGAGCTTTAGCTCCTTTGCCCACCTAGCTTGTTTTTTTCTGTCTCCATATCTGTTTGGTCTTCTCACATCAGTTTTATCATGCAAGGCCCTTTGAACTATATTCTATAGTGGGGCTGAATTTCACGCTATTTGCCCACCCTCTCAAAACAGATTTGCCAAGACGTTGTCCTGCTAGGAAATAACAGAAGTACTGGCAATATGGATTAGAGAAGGTTAGAGAAGCAAGTTCTTGTTAGGGAGTGATAACATGGCCCATGTTAAGATGACAAACAGGGCAGGGGAACGTAGGAAATTACTTGGTATCGTTAAGAACAAGCAAATCTGTGACAGACATTGATGTTAATGTACTCATTGCACCACACACCACCTTCCCTTAGTCTTGCATCCAGCTAACAACCCTGAGCATTCTCACACAAACCTAAATTAAGTTGCTTTCTATAGCGTTGCTGCAGTCTGACCACAGCCTCCTTCATTTCAATCTCTCTTTTCTTCTGGACATGCTGGTTCTGGGGTGGAAGAGTAGCTGCATGTTATTCCTTTACAGATGGAGGGGGAAAGCTGGCAAATTCAAATTTCTAACTGCAATGTTGAAAGACCAGGATTCAAATGGACTCAGCCCACTTGCTGCAGTTGCAACTCCTTACTTCATTTTCTTCTTCAAAAGAGCCACATGATTAACTGTATGCATGTTAAGATTATTTTTCTCTATAGGCCAGATCCAAAACCACAGACCTCCACATCCGTTTGGGAAAGTGAGGAATTCTGATTTCTCACACAGTGTTTCTATAAAAGCATTAGTATAAAAATGACTGTAATATGCATAGTGGTACAATTTGCTTCTCACCAAATGCCCACCATACTTATTTTGGATTAGCTGTATATCCATTGGGATGGGAACAGCTCTGCATAAGATGCAAGCCAATGTCTGGGCACATCATTTTGGTCAAATTTGTCTTTAGGACATTTTTACAATTCCACAATTACAAAACAAGCAAAGAAATTGAGGTTTTTAAATGGGACACCCACATTTAAATGTCTGGAGAAGGAAGTGAGTTCCTAGGGATCACGAAGCCTTGGGCAAGGCTCTAGCAACCTAAAGTCTTTTCCATGCCCTAAAAATGATACCTATCAATGTTGTGTTCAGAGTGCTGTTCTGTGAAAAATGTTTATTTTCCTACTGGAGAAAAGGCAATAGTGTGTTTAGAAACTGATGCAAAGCTCATGCACGTGTATTGGTTAAATCTTATCATGTGGAGCTCTAAACAGCAAAGCCATACGTTTGCCCATTTGTTCCAATTGCTCGGCTACAGGACATTTAGTGTAAGAGTGTGTAGAACCAGCATAAAATCTAAAAAAGTCTGTAACTAACTCCAGAGTTTGCCTCAAGGGCCTGATGTAGATTTACTATCTGAACTCCATTCTGCATTTGAAACTGTTAGCATACAGGGGGCTTTGGTGATCAAATTCTGCCAGGCTACTACTGCATAGCAAAAAGAACAAGCAGAGAGTGAGGATGTTGGTTTAATCATAGCAACACCAAAATCCAGAGTGCAGAGTGTTAAAAAAGACTGAGCTGCCTCTTCTCACACGTAAGTATACTGATTGAAGCAGAGTAAAATCTTAATGTTAATGGATTCTTTATCAAAAGCAAGCTTGATAAGACAAGTTATCTGAAAGAAAGCACCTCAAAATGATACATCCAAAGAATGCACCCTGAAGTGCAGAAAAATTTAAAAAGGAAATCAGGGTTTTCTGTAAGACTCACAATACAGTATCACTCCCTGCTGAGTATCATGAAAGATGAAATGGCAAATCAGCACAAGGGAAGTAATTTTTAATATCTGTTTTTAACTACCAAGGCAATGCCACCTAAAAGGAAAGATTTTAATGCTAGATTGTAGGTTATATCACTCCTCCTTCAATGCAAAAAACAAAGCCCCGTTCCTTTCAGAATGAAGGTACAAACAAAAAATCCTTTCATATTGAAGATGATTTGTACCAACAAAAACACGACATACTGAAGAAACATTTTATTTCACAGCTATTAACATTTTCAAAGCTCTTTGGTTGTTATGCTGAATCTAACAGCTTTGCATTATCTCACAAGAACATCCTCACAAAGAAGAATAGCAGCAATAAAGGTTTATTGTT
This sequence comes from Mesitornis unicolor, assembly GCF_000695765.1. Taxonomy (NCBI): domain Eukaryota; kingdom Metazoa; phylum Chordata; class Aves; order Mesitornithiformes; family Mesitornithidae; genus Mesitornis; species Mesitornis unicolor. The sequence continues at coordinate 17,223 of NW_010198561.1, read as the reverse complement.
TTGGTATTTTAATAACGTTTAAATGATTAATATAATGCATTTGCTTGTGGTATAATGCACATTATTCTTTCAGTATAGACAAGTTACACAGTAATAACCCAAGTACATGGCTTAAACTTTAAAAATGTAACCACCTCTGTTTCTGAGCACCTAGTTTGACATGTATTTTAGTGTATTAATTTTCATAGCATGCAGCTTTCTAAAATTCAGGTTTGTGAGACAAGTCAAAGGTCCCTCAGAAAATGGCTAAAGTAGCCAAAAGACACTAATAATTTTGGTAATTCTTCAGCAGCAATATAGGGTATTTAAAGAATTAGGGAAATGAATAAAAAAGCAGTATCAGCTTGTGTTTTGCAGACATTAGCTGGAGAATCTTTCCCAGACAATGATAACTGCTTCTCTCAGAACAGGAAAAGTAGTTTGCTTGCCTTGGTGCTGCTCATAATTTATTATAGCTATCATAAAAACATATCTGCTTGTTATGGTAATTGTGACACAGCTATTAATGCACTAGAACTTCTCCAAAAGTTATCTTTCCACTGTGAAGTGTTCTCAGTGGATCTCTTGAAACAAAGATGCGCCAGCTGAGCTGACTGGGCTTCAATAAAACATTAAAATGCAATTATACTTTCCAAACAAGAACTGCAATAAAAAAATGTAACCTCTATCTCTGCAAAGTCAGTTAACTAAAGGAAACTTTCATATCTGTGACTTTCCTATAATTTTTTACTGAATGTTTCAGACACCTCTCCAGGAAAAATTGAGTAGGTTTTACTTGTTTTATGTTTTTTCTAAAACTCTTGCAGTTTAATATGGAGGGAGTGAAAAAAAACAACCAACAACCATATCCTGCCTGTTAAATTACAACAACAAATTTTGTTTAATCTGCCAAAAATGTCTTGTTCATATATTTTTCCTAGGTGGAGACACATTCATTTAAGGACCACAATCTGGATCATCTTTCAAGGAGCTTTCCTTTAAAGGGTGGAGGAAGAAAATACTTGTCCATTCAAGATACCACTGATAGTAATGGATAGAAATAATTTATTTTTCTTTTTATCCTTAAAGCACATCCAGAACCTATTCCCACTCCTTCCTTTACTCCTTCTTTATCCACAAGTTGTAAGACTTTAGGATTCAACTTGTCTTCTGCCACCCCCATAGCTACCAGCACAGGAACCCCTGGGTTTACAAAGGTGAGCCTGTGTAACAGATGATGAATAATTGCTCCCACAGGCTTCCTCTGCCTTTCATGAGTCTCCAAGGCCAGTTTCAGCCCTCAGTCTGCTTCTCTGATGTTACATCTCTACTCAGGTCTTCTCTGAGTAGGGAGAGGTATGCAAAACCATGCCTAGGATTTTCAAAGATGAGCTCTTCTCATTTGTCTGATGGGGTTTTTTTTACTTTTAGGTTACTTCAGAGCACCTCAAGTGCTCACCAACGGTTGAACTCTGGAATTCAGATAATTTCAAACCTTAATAATAATAATTACTAGTAGTGTCTTGCATCTACTGATGTCAAAGTCCATTATAAGTCATACCAAAAGCCATAGCCTTTTCTTTTAAACTATGCAAGCCATGGTTCAGCCACGTTTAGAGCTACATCTCTAGCTGGAGGAAACTGAAAGACTTCTTTCAACTGTAATAGGCTTCCAGTGATTTTCATCAAATGAAGACAGGAGTTTTGATTCAGGTAACAGACGATGAGTCATTGCCTGAGCTGCACACTGCATCATCTAGGAATTTTTATTTGGATGAAGCCCACCTTGACTGAACATGTTAAAATGCCAAGAATGAAAACATCCTTGCAATATGATCCTCCTTAACTTATCTCCTGCAACTGTTTCAATCACTCTCTAAAGCTGTTCCCCAGACAACACTGACCTGGCTCAGAAGCACACTCTGGCAGTATCCTTTTAATTTATACCAATAAGAGACATAACAAATCATAATATTTACAACAGATTACATTTTACATTTGTAGAAAGTTTATTATGTTGTATATGTCCTTTCCTTTTTTATAGATGTTACAGCATGTGGAACAGGAAGAAACTTATGTAAAACTTTGGAAATCATATCTAAAGATGGCTGTCTAAAGAGAGGTGAGTAAATCTACATTTTGACACCTAAATAAATTATGCGATTCAGAAACACTAAGACTCCAGCAACTCTGAAGGAAGAGGTAATTAATCTTTCAGATTAAAAGCAAATTCAGGTCCTGATCATTTATGATTGTTAATGATCCTGAGCTCAGTAATGTTATTTACCTGTATGTTCTAAGTAAATTCCAGTTTACTGGAATTAATCTTTCTGTGTACTTTCTGCTTGCCTGAGTTTTCTGGCAGATTCAACCAAAAATATTACTAATCCGTTTCGGCCTGATTTTGATAATCTGATGTATGTATCCAAAAGTACTCTCAGTGATTTGATTTTAAACTAGCCAAGTGTCAAATGTTTACAAGCACATGCTTGGAGCATCAGAATTGTAAACTTTTGTATACCGTTCCCATTTGTTTCTAGTTAGAAGCAGCTTCATATACAAGAAGGGACTATATACTAATGGTAGATTGTGATCCAGTACAATTGTAATAATCTCATCTTCAATTATATGTATAGTCCTATTATCTAAAAAGTGTCATAATCTTATGACATGCATTAATTACGAACATATTCCCCAGATTACATCAAATAATTATGTGTCTGCTATTACACTGAAATAACAGTGTGGCTTACAAGCAGGATTTCTCGTGCTCTGTGTTGCTTGAAGTGTTTAATATACTTATACTGCTAAACAACAATGGATATTTTCAGAAAGAGGCAGTCCTTATAATGAAGAATAATGTTTGAGTCAGTGGAGAGTTTTCTTATTAACAAGGGAAAAAAGTTTCTGACAAATATGCAAGTGTTTTTCTCACTTTCATGCATTTGTTGAACAAAATGTGTATCATGACTAAGCTGCTACAAAGTTTTCTAGCTTTATTTTAAAATGCTTATTTCAACTATAACATCTCTGACTACTTACAGAAAGCTCACTTCTCTAAGCAATTCTGATCTGTGGAATTTTTAATAATTAAATTGTCTTGGTTATAGCGTAATTAAATTGTCTTGGTTTTAATTAGATTCCCTTGAGGTTTGTTGTTTTTTTTTTTAATTACTTCACAACTTGAGGAAAGGCTCATTGTGAACGTTCTTCTGAAATCTCTGATGTGTTTAATAATAGAAGGAAAAAAATACCTGTCAGGGAAAATCTCATCAAATTATATTTGCAGGCATTCTTATATGTTTCAGTAAGGTTAATATCAAGCAGCTTACCTTGTCATCCAATTTCCGTGCACTGAATGAAAGTTCAACATAGTCGTCATTGCCAGACAATTCCTCAGCAATCACCTAAATGGAAAGCTACGTTTGAGTTTTGCATGGTGTAATGAAAGGGGAGAAAGATGCCGTCTTTCAGTATGAAGACTGTAGACCCCATTAGGAAACTGAAGTGTGTTACAAGTTAATATGTTTTTCTTTGCAATCAAGAAGGGTTAAGAGGATTCAGTGATTCCCTTGCTGAGTTGATGGGTGGCACCTCAAAATCCTCTCCTCCGACAAAGTACCTTTCCTCAGATAAGACAATGGAGTCCACAGTCTCAGAGTGTCTGAGGGGAGGAAAAAAAGCTATACAGGAGTTGTATTATTTGGGTCTAAAGCTTAATTATTTTTATGCTGCTTCAGCATCATTTGGTAAGCTAAACAGAAAATGGACTAAAGTCGCCTGTCATTAGTTACCATGAAAGGCCCTTTTACAGTAGAAGAGTTTTCCTGGTATAGTTTTTCTGCAATAGCTACACTGGCAAAACCGTTTACTGCAGACTAAGTCAGAAGAAGGTAACACTAAAATAATGTAGTGTGATTCTTTAAGATGGTGTAAGCTATGCTGATAATGATGCCAGTCACTATGCTGTGCAATGTATTTTAAAAAAGAAACAAACTACAAAACCAACCAAAACAGCCTTCCTGACTAAGCCATTAAAATGCTCCAGTGGGGAGAAGGTATTAACCAAACCTGGGATATTTCACTGAAAAATGTTATTTGAAACAAACCATCTAATACTCTATTTGACAGTTACAGAATCATTCCCTAATGCAAATTCTCCCCAGAGATTAAATCGCATAAAATATATGTCAAAATTTATGGTTCAAACTTCCAGTAAGTATGAGAAACTGAAAAAGTCCTTGGCTTAATGTAAACATTGCTTGGTAACAACTAAAACATTGGTATGTTATCACATTACTCTCAGCACAAATCCAAAACATAGTATTATACTAGCTACTATGAAGAAAATTAACTCTAAATCCAGCATAGTTAGCTGTGCTCACTGATAGAGTTTGACAAATTTCTCTTCCATGTATTCTGACTGTCTAAAAGGTCAAAAGCTGTATATGAACAACAGTGTTCTGGGATATGCACACCAGGTTTCACAAATATTTTTAACTGAAAACAATGAACCCTCTGTTATAAAGGTTGACAGACTTCTGACTGGAGAAGCTGAACAATATTTTGTTTTCATCTTACAGCCATATAGTAAAATTATTTTGATGAGATGGTACACAGTCAAAGAGCTAATAAAACTCCAGCAAAACATGCTAAGACAGGAACTTTCAAAATCCTATGAAAACTTGTAATTCAGTATGCTGAACAAGTTAGGCAACTAGTATTTGTACCTTCCATACTTGACAGACACCTTGTACATCCCCAGGTCTAGAAATCATTATAATCCATTTTGACTTATTCTGTTGAGACAACAAACTTTTCATACTATAACTTTTATCTGAGTTCAGTTTTCTCTGATGCGAGTAAAGTCAACTTGCTCTATTGTACCATTGGCCATAAGCCAAAGCAAGTAACTAAGGTCCATATTTCATGGTTATCATCCAGTGTTAGGCTAGCTGAGACTATTAACTCATTTTCCCTCATTTTCTGTATATCACAGAGCATTGATTTTTGCCAGAATACTGTAATAACAAGCCAAATTATTTCAGTTCAACTAGAGCATTTGTGTTTTCACAAGACTAAACTCCTCTGCATCCCTCATAGAACAGGAGCAGAGTCCAGAACACCACAGTGTGGAAAAGATGAAGCATTCCCAGATAATTCCAACAAACCACAACAAGTTATTTAGGGAGCAAAACCCTCTCCTGGTTCTATTCAGCCAGATGAGTGGGGAATTCCTTTCCAACTCCTGACCAAAAATGAGTTTACCTTAAACATTTAAGCAAATCTCTTCCCAGCCAAGCACCAAAGAAAACCTCTAAGAAAGAAAATTGCCTGAGCTCTCAGAAAGCATTATTTCTCACAGTTTGCTGTCTCTTCTGTGTCTGAAGGCAGAAAAAATAATCCAAAGAATCAAGCCAAAAGAAACCCATCTGGTTAATTCAACATCAAAGGAAAAAATCCTTCTCAATTCCATGAGGCAACAGAGCAGAGATCCCCAAAGCAGAATATTTTATTATAGTCTTTGCCTAATTCAGAGCTGCAAATGTCACAAGCATGCTAGGTTCAGGACAGACAAGCTTGATTTCCCAAACAAGCAAGCAAAAAGAAAGATGAAAGAGAGATAATACACTGATTTGCAGATATCAGGATACACATGGAGCTATAAATATCTAGTCTGTAATTGCATTACAAGAAAGCTAAAATGCCTAATCTCATCAGACTTCTGCATTTGGTGTTGCTGGATGCATGTGTGTGTGTTTTCTGCGTTGAGTAGGTTTTTTTTTTTCTTAGAAACTGGATAAAGCCCAAGGGCCAAGAAACATCAGACTTCTCCATGTGTCAAAGCAGGTCAGAATGAATTTCTGAAGGTTCTAGACTTTCAACTAAAAGCAATCAAGCATCACAACTTTCTTGCTGTCATCAAAGTACCTTAAAAGTAGTAGTAGTAAATATAGTGGCTTTTTTACAAATCATACATTATTTGTTGCTATTTCCTTAAAATAAGCATTTGTCAGAAACAGTACAAGAAATCTGTTAAACAGTTTCATAGATTTCTAAATCAAGGGTTGTTCTGGTGACTTAGCAGGGTGCTTCTAGGGAGAAGTAGTCAAATTAAATATTTCTAAATAACAGGAAAATAAGAGTGTATTTAAGATTGACTTACTGTTATAGATGACTTTCCTGCTGTGTTCCCATGTTTGAGTAAGGACTTGGAGAGTTTCCTCTGAGAAACAATCTGCACAAAAATAAAAACAAAGAGAAAAAAAATTAGAATCTGTAGAAAATACATGGCTCATTGTGATTTCATTTTTATGTTGCCCTTTTTTCTGTAGTATCAAAGTACCGGCTTAATCCATGATCCATGAGTTAGTACGGCAAGACTACAACTGAGTAGAATGGTTCTCCTGGAAGCCTGCAGACAGAATGCAATGAAGGGACAAAGCAAGCAGATAGGGTCACATGGAATGGGAAGAACACAATTCACTGTGTTGAACCAAATAGTGGAAATCACATCTCAGATTTTCCTCAACTATTGCTATAATGGCGACAGCAGGAGAGAGGTAAGCTTTAAATGGACTTAAAGGACAGTAAGAGGGCAGCTGTACACAGCAGATCTATCAGTGATGCCTCCAAGCCCATTTATTTTTATAGGAAAGTGAAGTCCATTTCAAAGAAAAGGCACTTATTTTATTTCAATATATCAGCAACTCTAAGCTCAGGACAGAAGCAGGTAATCTGCCCCATAGTTTTAGTTCCAAAATTGTCTCCTTTGCTTACCAGGCACCAGACCACCCCGAGAACTCAGCACTGCAAATGAATAATTCCACTGACCAATTTATAAATGTAATTCAAATAAATGTTATCCGAGTGACACTGACAAAAGATGTTATTTCCCTTATCAATTAACATTAAATTTCCCTAACAATCTTGAAACATTTAAAACTAGACCACTAAAAATATTAGAAAAAGAAAAAACCTTACAATAATGTTTAATTAGCAAGCTATAGCAATTTCCCAGTATATTAGATCCCTTTTCTCTGTAATGTTTAATGCTGTATTAATTTGTTTATTTGTTAATTGAAAAACTTCAAAACGTAGACAGATGTAGAGGTGACTTCAAACACAGCTTAAGAATGATAATTAATATTATTCTTAATGTGACTATACTGCAGCAGGATTGTGCTGTGCAGATACTGAGCAAAGGATTGCTCCTGCCCTAGAAAAATCCCTAACCTCTAGAATGTGGCTTTTATATTAGAAACAGTCCTTTCCACCATTACTTAGACAACATTACTTAGACAACTTCACCTGGATGGCTAATCAAAAACATTTCAAATAAAATTATCCACAAACAGACATCTTTGGCAAAATATGCAGAAGTATTAGTAGTAAAAAAAGAGGCAATCATTAAGGGAAAAGAATGGCTCCAGGTCCTTCATTAGAGTCCTGGGCATCACACACATTTCAGCAATAAACCACATCAGTAGGTAATGGCCAGAGCCAGAGAAGTGTGAGTAATGCAAAGTCACGGCCAGACAAAAAAGCTACTGTGAGACAGAAGTGAATAGGACATAAATTTTAGCCTAGCATCACCATGGGTAAACATGTTTGTCCTGCCCATCAATTTGCTGAACTGCACAGAAAAGCAAAAGCAGCACCTCAGATTATCCTCAGCTACTGTCATGACAGAGGCAACAGGACAGAAGCATGTTTTAAATGTTCTTTAAATGTGAGATAGGAGAGCCATCACAGTGCTGGATGAGACATCCAGAATCACTTTGTCCAGCTTCTTGGTCCTAATGCAGGACCAGTTACACCTGGGTCAGCTATACCTGACAGTTGTGTGTCTAATCAGTTCTTAAAAATATGCAGAGGTAGAGGACTCCTCTGCCAATTTATTATGGTACTCATTAGCTTCATTGTAAATATATTTTCCTAACAACTAACCCAATTCTCTGCAGTTTATGCTCATTATTTCTGTTTAATGCACCATGAATAAGTAAAACAATCTTCTTACCTTCCTTCTTCTTACCCTGCATTTTTGCAGCTGACCATTACTTAAGAGAATAATCTAACACTCATTCTTCTTAGATTGTCTTTCATAAACCAGCCTGCTGCCATCACCTCACTCGCTTTTCCAAATTAACTTCTGGATTTCACTACTAGTACTGGTCAGTGGCAACAACAAGACACGAGTGCAGGTAAGATGACCAGTACTGCCAGGATTCAGATGTCCTTTTTCTTCCCTAGGATCTCAGAGAGATCATTTGCTGTGACCTCCTAAGTCACCCATACCTCTGTTTTCTTGTCAGCTAAACAGGTTCCCTCCTGTGAACTGTCAGGTGCAATTAAAAAAACCTTGTTTGAGATTCTTACATGGGAGGTAATACAGAAATGTGACAGATTATTCTTAATGTATAATTAAACTATGGATTCTGTAGCAATCAGACAATGAATTATGGCTGCGAGGGTGCAAGACTCATTTATCCCTATTACTTCTCCCCCTTCCCCAGTATGCACAAACAACTTTGTCAAGTACATTAAGCTATTCCACTGAAATTTGTGGGTACTGTGTACCAGACACCTTTTTGGATATGTTACATATATATACTCCTAGTATAAGGTAAAACTTGGATAGGAACCTGTCAGCAGAACTTCTATCCCTGAACCACCCAAATTCTTCCAGCTTTCTTTGCTGCTTCAGAAAGTGTCCCAGCTTTCAAGAGGCATTGGTCAGACAGAAACCAAAGCTCAGGAGCTCCCGTGCAGGTGGCAGATAGATGGCTCACAGTCCCAGAGAAGATAATTTGTTCTGACATTCCCATTAGTAGATCGCATTAATAAGGCTCGCTCTCTAAGCCATTAGCATCATTGAGACACAGTCAGCAATCTGCATATGTAAATATGTGTATTTAGGTGCAACCGTTTACCGGTTGTTAATTAAGTGTCCAGTAAAATGAATCTTCCATCTGGCAACAATGTGTCAACATCATTGCCTTGAACTGTTATTAGTGATTTAGGATCCGCAGACTATCACTGCAATAGCTGCCAAGGAATCTATTTTCCTTAGCAGTAAATTGCCCTTTTTGTTCATGCACTGTACAAAACAGCTCTCATTGGTTAAAAGAACCACTTTCAAAGAAGCTGCCATCAATTATGTATCATATTTATTTTTTATGTATCAGTGTAAATCTTCTGAGCATTATCATAAAAAGCGTTTCCTGACCTGATTGCCAGACAGCAAGTACTAAACGATAACTCGAGGACCTAGAAAGCATTTGTCGAAGTTCACAGTTACAGAGATAGCTGAAATGGCAAAATGGCTTACAAGAAGGTAATTAGTTAAAGGTCTTCCATTTGTCAGGAGTCTTTGGTCTGACTCCTACTTCAAAAACTTGCAATTTAAAACTTCATCCTCAGAAGAAAAGGCGCTTTGTCCAAAACTGATGTGAAGAAAATGTATGTCTCTCTCTTTCTAAAACACAGATAGTAGAATTCAGTTCAGCCCTAGGAAACCTCATTACATTGCCAGAACATGTTTTTTCATGAATGTTTTATTAGTTACCTGCCAGTAAACTAAAGGGTATAGAAACCTCAGAGATTTTAGAGGTTTTTATGAGAGACTTCACTTAGGAAGTTAAGTTTATTTGCAGCTACAGCCACATATAAACTACTACCCAGACCTGGTCTGAGAGCCACATGTCCAGTAAAACATATCATACTGAATACATTTGCAAAAGGTGGGAATAGGAACAGAATGTAAAATCCACCGCTCTGTTTCAGAGAGGGAGAATATGCACATGAAGTGATTCCTATTTATCAAATATGCAACCACCTCAACAGAACATCACTCCAAATACATTTCTAGTCTGCGGTGCTAAGGGATATCAGCTCCATGGTAAGATGGGGGTGGGAAATTCCCTTGAAGTTATCGTAGTTTGCCTTATTACATACAAGCCTGAACAGTTTAAGGACAGCTCAGAATAGATGCTCTATATTGCTGTAATTAAATCCGGATTCACATACTGCTGTTTGATCCTATTTCCAGTTTAAAATATATAAAAGGTGCTTTTGTTTTTTAAGAAAATTAAAAGAATTAACAGATGCAACACTTTGGATTAAAGCACCAAGGCACTGGCACCAGCTGTGTACAGTACATTGCTCAGCAGTCGCTCAGAGACAAGGACTCTGATGAAGGTTTGCTCTCCCCTATGTCTGAGTCATGACTGAACAGCACTGTGTAAGATGAGCTGTGAAATATAATGACCTATTTTACTTGGCTTGTTTAACAGCCTTTTAAAGTATATTTCTCTATGTCGTCCTTTCTTAACCAAATATAGGGATTACTTTCAATAATATCATACAGAATTTCCAATGTTTATAAATCAAACTAATGAGAAAATTTCAATATGTCTTTTTAACGTAGTGATTTAGCATTGGCAGGAACAGATAAATCCCATATATCATACTGAGAAGTCTTGGTTACATTGACAGCTGCGGCAGGTCCAAGTTGTTTCAACAGCACTGATTGCAAGGTGCCACCCTGGGCCAGAGGCCTGATGATCACACATTTGCCCTGGGATCAGAAAGCTGTGTGGTTTCTGCTTATTTATTTGCTTCAGTTAAACTGACTTGTACAATATCTAGCTCTGGATGTAACACCAAAATTCTTTGCTTAAAGGCTTCTTGAAGTGTCCATGGATAATGGCCTTAGCTCCTCTTCTATTTATGTGCTATGACACTTGACTTTTGTTAACTCCTGTGACATGTGAATCACTCGTCTCTGATTTTGACAGAACCAAGGACTGGATAAATTCTCTGCTTAGTGACATGTTACAGTGTACGCAACATAGCTTTGTGGTTATGAAACTAGAATATTAGGATCATTTTAAACAACTCCTTCAATGTGTCAAATTCTTTATTCAGACTGGTCTCTTCTACTCATTGGATTTTCTTACAGGAACCCTAAATTTAGTTATTTAGACAGCCAGGTTAAGCATAAATTTTCCTCCACAGTACACAACTTGAAAAAGTCTTTGTATCTCTTCCTTGCCAGCTGGGATAGAGAAATAGCTTTAGCTGAACAATCATTTCCAAGCACCTCTGTGTTAATTCTTCTTCCAGATGTGTTATTCCTGTTATATGAACTTGTACAGTTGCTTAACTTTCTTCTAGCAGACCCAACTCTCTTACGGACTGCAAAGAGCACCTAATCACATTTTACTAGTGTTTTTCCCTTGATCCAAATGCTTTTTTCCTCACCATCAAATGCATTCACTTTTTCAGTGCAGAGCCCTTGGTGCCACACACAATTCAACCTTGAGTCTGGAGAAGCAGTCTCCCACAAAGTAGCAGTGGTACATGTAGAAACAGTGTTTTTCTAACAGCATCACCTTGAACCATGTTGATACACTTATGAAAGAAAAGTAGCTATCATACTCTTTCCAAAAATGATTCTCTTGAATCTTTCACCAGCCCTTGCAAAAATCCACGAATTCTTCTCTAGACATCTAAGTGCCCTCCAGCGGACATTGATCCCTGATCAACTCTGTGACTTGATAGGGCTTCTTAACTCAACAAGCCTTACTTCCCCTCCTCCCATAAGCACTACTTCAATTTGTCTCTTTTCAAATTGCAGTCAAACTGTTTCTCTAGCCACAGAAAGACCACTGTAAGCTCTCAGGCTTGTGCATGGTTTTGGCATTGCATTAGCTCATGCACCGGTGTCCAACTTAAGCCTCATAAGCATAACATTTCAGATGCTTTTCGACTGCTAACACATGCACCTTTAGCTGCAATGCTACCTACTGATCATCTACTGAACCTCTCTGAGCTAATCTCATCTTTTTGCTTACACTGTGCATGTGCTTCCCAAGTGGCCTATTTCACCCAGCTATCAGCATTTTCTTTTTAAACATGGTTCTTTGTTTACAAAAAAACCCTCTCTGTGGTGGTGTTTGTGAGGCCAACTAGGAAGCACATTCTGCCCAAACTGCATTTCTCTGTGATATAATAATTTATATTTCACAGTATCACAGCTCTGCTACCTTCTCCTTCCTTAAATTTCAGTAAGGGAAAGTTGTGCGCTCTCCAGTTGTCTTTTCCAAGCATTTTGCTTCAGTTACCAGTTATAGTTTAGTGTCTTAAGATGGGCTTAGTTAATACCCCAAACTGAAAAGACTGAGTCTTCAACATTATGTCAGCCTTCCACATTTTCATTTTGTTTTTCTCAATTCCTGTCAGTGAACAGACATGTTCCTTTTCAAAGAGGATTCTTCAAATTCCTGTAATACAGTGTCAGTCGTCATTCTCCAGTTAAATTTACTAATAGCTACTAAAACATTAAATGCTTCAAACATACTTTATAAGTATGTCTCTATCTTACTGTCCTCCTTTCTGCTTGCACCTTACTGCTTGTAGAGACGATGAATGCTATTTAAGGCTTCTTGGGCTGTCCTCCACATTTCTGAGGAGGAACCACTGTGCTGGGTCTTTCAATCAATAGTTTGGATTTTTTTGCTTGTACCAGGTTGTGCTGAGCATTGCTTGGATTCAAAATGTGAGGAAAGTACTTGTGAAATATCAGCCTTCAAGTTCAGACTGCTCAGCACTGTGCAGCAACGTGCCTTTCTCTGTCAACAGTTGATCTGAATGAGTTTTACAGATCCTCCTGAAGTTACAGCTTTTTTAATTGTTTGCTACAAAAGGTATTAAAATGCACAGCTGCCCTAACCTGAAGCATCTTTTACCCGAGTTCTGTTCCTTTCTTGACAAGCAATTGCTTTAGGTTGAGAGAGGTTCTCCTTCCCCTCTACTCTGCCCTGGTGAGACCGCATTTGGAATATTATGTTCAGTTTTGGGCCCCTTCAGTTCAAGAAGGACAGGGAATTACTTGAAAGAGTCCAGCGCAGAGCCACAAAGATGATTGAGGGAGTGGAGCATCTCCCTTATGAGGAGCGGCTGAGGGAGCTGGGTCTCTTTAGCTTGGAGAAGAGGAGACTGAGGGGTGACCTCATTAATGTTTATAAATTTGTAAAGGGCAAGTGTCAGGAGGAAGGAGCTATGATGGAGTCACCATCCCTGGATGTATTCAAAAAGTGGGTAGATGAGGTACTTAAGGATATGGTTTAGTGGGTAAACAGGAACAGTTGGACATGATGATCTCAGAGGTCTTTTCCAACCGAGTGATTCTGTGATTCTGTGTGATTTTGTGAAATGGGTGCAAGCTGGAGCATAGGAGGTTCAATTTGAACATGCGGAAAAACTTTTTTACTGTAAGGGTTACAAAGCACTGGACCAGGCTGCCCAAAGAGGTTGTGGAGTCTCCTTCTTTGGAGACATTCAAAATCCACCTGGATGCATTCCTGTGCGACCTAGTCTAGGTGATTCTGCTCTGGCAAGGGTGTTGGACTGGATGATCTTTCAAGGTCCCTTCCAACTCCTAATATTCTGTGATTCTGTGATCTTGCCAAGTTGGGACAGAGGTTTTAATATGTATAATTAAAATGAATTGTCATTTTTACCACAATAATTTTTATCTTCAGTGTATACTAAGAGAAGGATTCTGTGAGATGTAAAACTCAAGACGTAACCATATCAAAAGTATTTACGAGTTACAATACACACCCTCTTAAGCTTTCCTCTTCTTGCATAAAAATAAATACAACCCTTAAAGCACCTTTTTCACAGCTACAAAGTCTCCCAAATGAAGGACTATAATACTTTGAAGATATTGCTGTAAGTAGAATGATACAACCAGAGTAGCTAGACAAATGATTGGAGATATAACAACTGTAAAATATATCAAAGCTTGTCAACTAAAATATTTGTGTGTTTTTACTGTAATATAGCCAAATCAAATAGTGTAAACTTCTAAACACCCACAAAAAAATAGAGACCTTTACTGACATTTCACCTGTGTGGGTAAATGACTGATTTAAGCAAAGGCACCAGAACTGGCTCACAGTGTAAAAACTCTCTCCTTATTCACTCATTCAGCTTTCAGCCTGGTTTTCGACAAAGCAAGATTTGTACAACTCTGATTTGCTTCTGTTTGTCTTGCTATCTATCACCCAGCTGCTTTTGAACCCACCAAATAATTTCCAAGAGTGATGGCAGATAGTCAAAGATGCATCAAGCATGCTACATTTCAACACAAAGAGAGACCAGACAGCAGGTAAATGCCAGTAACCTTACTCCTCTCTCATGACAAAAGGGTTTCAGGGGTGAGTTCACAGATACCAAGAAATCTCTGCAGGAGAGCAAGTTCAGATGTGTATGTACATAATGTAGGAAGTTTCATTCTGACAGCTCACAGAATTCTTGGTTTTTTGGTAGAGCCAGATTTATTGCTATAATAATCCTCTCCATACATATACTTTCTGAACCATACCCAGCATTTTCTTCAAGATTTCTTTTGTTCCCTATAGCACTGATCAGCTCACAGTCTATTTACAGCTGAGTTACACCTCTCCCTGTCTTTGTTAAAGACCTGTTCCTCAAAACAGTCAATCAAATCTGAACACTGAGGAAAAAAATTGCTATCACAAGAGACAATAATGTTATTACAGGAAATAGCTTATCAATAGCATAAAAGTTCTTTGAAATTAATTAGTATCTAGTGTAGCAGCCCTATCAGAATTAGTCATAATAATAACTCATTATAGTAACAAACTACATTTTAAATTACTTTTCTAAAGACTGCTACAGTAATTAATACAAAAAGATAATGTACGTAAAAACAGAGCAGTACAAGCTGTACAAGTAATTCTATTAACTTTGGCAAAATTCATCTAGAAAAATCTTACAGCTTCAGAGATCATGCTGCAATGGCAAAGCAAGAGCTTCCTGGGGATAACTGAGGTGTTTAAATAGATAAACTTAGAGAAAGCCTTGACGATTTGCTTGTGCTTCAATTCAGCTCTGGTAGAAAATGACATCCATGTCTAATAAAGTACATTATTCATCCCCCTAATGAATTGAGCAACTTCATTTGGAGGAGATCAAAGGCCAGGTATTTAAAGGTATTGAGATACCTAAGGAGGCATACGGACATCTAATGAGATTTAGGAATTCAAATACCTTGAAAAAACTGGTCCTATGTCTTTTGTACCACAGAAGCAGTCAACAGTCTATGAAACAAATACTTTCATAGAGACTACTTCAATTTAATTAATTCAGGTGTAATTATGGCTCTTTCAGCCTTTCTCCAATTCAAGAGCAAGAGGATTTGTAGTGGCTGAAACTGAACTAATAATCAGTCAGCATTTTCAAGCACATAATCTGCTAATGGCATGTATTATTAAAAGCACACAAGAAACAATAATACTCATTACTGAGAAGAAACATTTTCAATGTAATTTGTACAAAATTCATGTATGGGAAATATTAAATCCCTAACTAATGCTTGAAAAAGTTCTTGACAGGAAAAGATTTACATCTCTGTAGTTTCCTTTACTTGTGCTACTAGTTAAGCAAGTAAGGGAGTTGTAAATTGTAACAATATTTTAACAGTTCCAAAACTTAAAAGAAATCAAACGAGGGATGGAATCACAAATTTGAAAACAGCAAAGACAAGATGAGGTAAGTAATGAAAGAAAAGCCACACAGCAGATCTGGGATGGTTCACATCATTTAAGAAATAACAGCTTTACTGGTTCCTATAATTTAATGATGTTGCAGACACAGCTGAGCAGTAATCAAAAATGTCTTGGCAATGTAAGTTTCTTTAGCTCTCATCAGAAAATGATTCCTCATTGAAAAAAAATTTTATGAGCTCTTAAAGATCAGGCTGAGACTTCTGGGTGAAACTTTAGAGGAAAAAAGCATTCCTAAGCCATGGTGCCTCTGCTTGCCAGCGCCTATACAAGAAGAGTAACAATTTAGAGTGAATCAAAAAGCTAGAAGAATTGCAGGCAGATCCACAGCCCAATGGAGCATCCCAAGCCACTTCTGTTGTAGTGGAAAGCACAGTGCCAAACCACTGCTCCACCCCAACACTCTCACTCCAAAGGATGAGAGCTGTCATCTACAGCAGCAGCTCGAGAAGGCTGCTATTACTGACTTCCTCCCTAAGTAAGGTCGGCTCTTGCTAAGTCATCTCTGCTTTGTTTACTTATGATTTGCCAGTTTAGACTTTCCTTTGCTACTTGAAGGTTACACCATAGGAGTGAGGGTTCATTATGTCTCCTTTTTCTCTAGTCTTGCCAGAGGTAGGCAAACCCTAGGGACAGGAAGTCATTGCTATTGGAAGGGTGGCAAAGCACTGGTACAAAGCACAGAGAAGCTGTGAGACCTCCGTCTCTGAAGACATTCAAAATGGGACTGGACAAGCCCCCTCAGAAATCTGCCCTAATCTGTTTTGAGCAGCAGATTGAACTAGAGACTTCAGAGGTCCCTTCTAACTTAAATTACTTTGTGATTTGAACAGGAAGAGTACACATTCCTAACTGTCTATGCCAACTCCTTGCATAGCATTTCAAGTAAATTGTACTAAACTTTCGCTCCAGCTTCAGGTTTTCCTTAGTCTCAGTTGAAACACACCCACTATTCTGTCACAGTTTAGTCTCCACTTCCAGCCTATTAAATAAGTGTCCCATAATTTCACAAATATGCTTCAGACTTGGCATAATCTTTGTGAGGTTACAAGCACAACACAGTACAGTCTCCTTGCTTAAGTAGCTACTGTATGATTGCACAACTTAATTGTTAAAAAACTATATTATTAGGTATTAGTTTTATCCAGTTACTTAGAAATGAACTGTAAAAATTTTAATTAGTTTTTAATTATGCACCTTAACCTACCGTTTAACAATGGCACTTTATTTAAGTAATATAACACGGACAGCTTAACTGGTTGGTGGATGGTACATTCTCTTGATGTAAAGTTCCTCAAGCAACTCCATTTTATAAACTACATGTAATTGCAGACCATATTTTAAGATGATGCTACTAATTGAGGAAAAATTGTTTGCACTTTCAAATGTAGTACCTTTTCTAATGTTTTAGGGCTTCTTTATTTGATTATCATTCCAATTGTACAGAACATATTTGTTAACATTCTGCAAATAGGCACATTACCAGGACACTCTGAAAAAGCTGGGAAACTGGAATGTAAAAAGAGCCTTTCTGCGTGGAAGGAACAGACTTTTAGTACTTAAAACACACTAAACAATTCCCCTGAAAAAACCTTGCACTAAACCTCCTCCATCTCATAGAATCGCTCGGTTGGAAAAGACCTCC